>NW_010390023.1:31754-32677 GCF_000710305.1 Buceros rhinoceros silvestris | reverse complement strand
TTTCCCTTCGCTTCTGCTATTCACTTAGTTGTGTATTTTCAGTTGCATGTTGGACAAGCATCTAACAAACCATACGGTCTGTAACTTCTGTTCTGTGCTCTTGTTCTCTGCCTCATGACTCTTTCAGAATCTAACGTCCTCAGCGTGGCCATTTCTCCTCAAAATGTACTTGCAGGAAGCTTTCCTCTTGTGTAAATGCTGCTGCCTTGTTTCTCTCACTGTGAAGATTAAATGTATGAAAGGATGGGGTTTTTTAAACATGAATTTGTCATTTTTGGTATCCACAGAAATAACTGCACTTTGGGGAGGGAGGGAGGAGGATTCAGCTTTATTGGCTTCCAAAAAGGAGATGAGTATTGGCAGTATAGCTGACCCACAGGAAGTAAAGAAGAAAATCCTCCTTTTTCCTATAACTAAGATTTTCTGGGGGTTTTAGATTGGTGAAGTTACCTTTTTTTTAGGTAAAAAAAAGAGTTGTCTTGTATTGCCAAGGCAAGAAAGTCATTTGAAACCCCATCACAAGAAAATTTTACACTGCAGTAGGTTCCCTCCAGGTGTATGCATATACAATAAAATCGACTGTGCGCACTTTGTGAGACCCTTCCCTCTCTTCCACAGCAGTCGTACACACCCGTGGGCTTGGTTACAGCAGGCAGTAAACTGCAGCACCACCATGCTTGTCATGGACTCGAGGCCTGAATACTGCACCAATCCTGGTCCATGATGTTGTAAATGACTTCTTGTCACAGTATCCTTGCAGTTCATGCTCAGGCCACCTAGGCTGAACCAAGTTCAGTTTGTCTGTGGCCTGCAGCATAGCTGCTGTCTTAGTGTCCTTTCACCAGTGTCGGGCCTTACTGCCTGTCTGGTTCAGAGATGTCCCGTTCAGAATGTTGATTCTGTGGCAGGCTGGCTGCTTTCCC
>NW_010390023.1:17912-31649 GCF_000710305.1 Buceros rhinoceros silvestris | reverse complement strand
GTGTTGATTCTGTGGCGGGCGGGCTGCTTTCCCTCAGCCTGCCACTCCTGGGAGGTGTCGTCTGTGGTGCCCTTAACCTTGGCCTTCGCTTCATCCTTTGAAGCAACTGCTGCATTTACAAGTTGACAGATGACTCCTTCTATATTACTGTAAAATAATGATGGATATTAGTGCGAGCTGAAAACAGTAAGAACCAGCTCTTGAACAATGTATGTGGGTGAGTTTAAATATTCCAGAGTGGAGTTTCTTGTGGAAATTTAGTCATTAAACCCACTATAAAGGCAGCTTAAGTGACTGTTGAAACAATAACTATGGAGAAAAAAGGAATAGGAAGGTTAATCAAACATGCTATATAATAGGTTCATCTTAACACAGCACTGGACTAGAACTGTTGCCCTCTGAACAACCCAGTCTAGTTGAAAATTAATACCTTTGCAAGAACATAGCTCTTCGTTCTTTACTGAAGTTACTTTCTAACAATACCCCATCTTTATTTTCATGTGTTTCACTCAATCTTCTATATAGTTATTTCTTGTTGATTTTTATTTTGGGTTCACATGAATGGTGTTCTCATTTATAGGGGCATGTGGCAAATGTGTTTTCCATTACTTTGCGTGCTTAAACCAGTGTGTTCTCCGCAGTGCCATGAAGAAAATGGGTTTACTTAAAAACAGCGGTATTTGTCTGAGACACCTGTTTTGGTGTACCATGTTTTAGCAGCCAGTTAAAAATCTGGAATGCTGCTGATCTCAAAGTTCACCCCATGTGCCAGCTGTGAGGGTCCCAAAGTGAGCTGAGAGTCATGTTGGACTAGTGGACATTCATTTACTACTCCAGTGTTAGTGTTAGTGATAAGCTGTCTGCAGAAGAGCTCGCCAAGCCAGAGCAGAGACGTGGGGATTGACGGAGGCTGTTGGCTGCCTGTCTAACAGAAGATAGCGGGGAAGGAATTGCAAATCCATTGGGCACCTGTGCTGTGATTATAGTCAGTGGAGCCTCAAGGGCGGTTCAGCTGATCAAACGAAAGGTTTGGTTAAGCTGAGTGGTTCTGACTGAGACACTCAGCTGACATGGGAGACACCTAGTTAAGTGCCTTATTCAGTGACCTCAATCCCATCCCGTGCTTCTGAAAGCTCCTGGGAACATAAAGTGTAAGTACAAGGGAAAGCATTACAGCGTTTCAGTTGCTTTGTAAATAGAGCTAATGCTAAATAAAGAGCATGGAAATTTCAAAGTCTGACTTTTCTTGGAAAAACATTGTACTAAAAAATTTACAATTTTATTATGCAAATTGCATTTTAGCCCTAATTCCAAGTTCAAATAAACTGTCTGAGCAGCACCCTGCAACTTTCCAAGTTTTAGTCATAACCTTTAGATGAATTCCTACGCTATCTGATAGAAGTTATCTCTGTGTTACAAACAAGAAAATGCAAACATCTACCTCCCTGTGTAGCTTTGTGGAATGTTGAAGGTTAAAAGCACAGTATAACAGGTATTACATAATGCCTTGCCCTTGGAAACTGCAGTATCATCTAGTCTGCATATGATGTGGCCTTAAGCTTACAGACTATCTCTGCATCATAAACTTCACTGATTTAGATTTATATTTTTAAGAATTCTCCATTAAAACTTGTTGAGAACATACATTGCCAAGAACTTTGAGTCATAATGGGATACTTCAGTTACTCCCTCATCCCTGGATGTATTTCTAGTTTCATTTACATCTTACTCTTGCAAAGTTTTTATTAAAAATAGTGAGGGGGATAATTTTACATTGATTGATTTGTCTAGCCCCAACACTGTATTTCCAGGATTAGGAAAAAAAAAAAAACCCTCCTCATCCTTTTTCAAACTGCTGATATGCTTTTAATCAAGGCAGAGTTGTCTGGGGACTGACAGAACAGTGTTTTGGCATCACTATGTATTTTGAAGCAGAGCCAGCACACAGGCCATCTCCTTCCTCTTTCACCCCAAGCCAGATGACATTGGCTCAGATCTTTAGAAAAGTGAACAGAGAACCTTGTTTTTCATTGTCCCACAATCCAGGTTCTGGCTGGACTCAAGAGACGAGGCTGGAGTCTCTCAGGTCTGGGTAGGATTGGATATGTCTCACTGCTCTTTGCATGTGGAGAAGCTATTTTCTCACACAAGGAATCATGACAGAAGGGCACTACACCAGCTAAGTGTTCTTCATTAGAAGCAGCTACTGCTGTTGGGGTAGACCAGTTAATTGCCCCATACCAGGTCTATGAAAATAGAAGGCAGCGAACTTCCCCAGGAACTGTGACATGAATATTTCACACTAAGTTGGTTTCTCACTTGCCTTGTCACCTTTCGGCACATCCTGTGCTGTTCCCAGTTGATTTTTCCAGTCTGAAAAAACAGACACACCTGATGTTTGTGTGCCTAGGGGGAGGATTTCCTTTAATTGACTGTAGGAAAAAATGTTTTAACCTGAAATATTTTAAATGCTGTGTAATTCAATAGAGTAGAATTGAACTAATACGGTGATATAGGCCATCTCAGACTGGGGGCAGCTTAAAAGGGAGAGAGATTCCTGTACTGCTGAGGAAGGCCAGATACAGTTCTGGCCAGAACCACACTCAGGCTGACATCTGCACAGTAGCCCTTTCTCCTACTGAGATCTGTCTATTAATGTTGAATTCAAGCTGTTAATCTTAAGTGTGCAAGGACACCATAAATGGAGTAAGTTTTACTGAGATAAAAGGAAACCTGAGCATAAAGGAAGCTTAAAACAAGCTTAATTTAGTGGTTTTCAAGTCTCAGCAAGAGAGATGTAAGCAGTTGTTCTGTAGGCGTTTCTCACATCAACAGAAGTAATGTTTTTATTACAGCACTTCTACCTGTACAGAAGCTTCTTAGTTGTAATTGTGCATTTTGTGCATATAGGGGCTGGGGGAACCTGCAGGAATAAAATGAGAATGTCAAGCACTGAATATTCATTATAACTGTTGAATGTGTATTATCAACATACTACAAGCCTTCCCACTCTGTTTCTAGAATTAAATTATAACTTGAGATAACCTGTTGAAATGTTTATTATAGCAGAACGTGGTCTGTGGTCTGTCATGGTTTCAAATAACGTTGTTTACAATTCTGTTCTTCTCTAAAAAATGTTGTGGGCTGCAGACCCCCGAGTTGATGGCTCACCCCTGAGATGGTCACAGCCGCTTGGAAGGGAATCTGGGGTGTAAACTGAACAGAATTGTGCCCTAACCCTTTGCTTTATTAGCTGAGCATGCCTTTGTTCAAGTTGCTAGAGGGAAAACTAGTTTGACTTAAGCTGTTTGTGCGTACAAACAAAACATTAATGGGTAATTTCTTAAGCTAATTTTTGCACTTCTCGCAAACAACAGTGCTTTTTTTTCTCTCTTTCAGTGTTAATATAAATATTTTTCTTTTTCTAGGGTGAAAATCCTATTTACAAGAGTGCGGTGACAACTGTGGTCAATCCTAAATATGAGGGAAAATGAACACTGCTTGTATAACTTCACAACACTGTATGCAGCATAGCAATTTTTGTAGTCACAGTAAGATAGATTTAGGGCAAACTGCAGTGATTTTACTAATTCGTTACATATAGGTTTGTTTTCCTGTGCAGGTTTTGAAAATGTACCATATGTAATTTTTTATTTTTATTGTTTTTTGCAAATAAAAGTAATCAGTGCCAGAGGTCTGACAAAAAAACTTGAGACTGTGTAGCCTAGTCAGCTAAGGTCACATGGTGCCTTTTTGACCTTTTCCACTCCTGTGCTGTGAATCCAGGTCTTCTGCAGGGTGCGATACTGCTGTGGCACGACTGGGAGGGGAATGGTTTAAAGCAATCAGCGTGAGGGCTCTGCCTAGCCATTTAGTATTAAACTTCTTAGCTTTACAGGGAAATCAGGGCTTGAGTTTGCAGATGTAATTAAACTCATGTAGCATGGAGCTGGTGGGTAATTGGTCTTCTACTTGCTAGAGGTATGATTAATTGTATGGTAAGTTGAGTAAGCTGGAAGCGAGCAGTGTAAGACTGAAAAGTGTGTGCATACTTATTTTCAATGTTTAAGTTGCTTATTGCCATGGCAATGGTATTATGGTTAAAATGAAAGGGCTTGAGAAGAATGTTAAGAAAGGAAAAAAAAAAAATAGCTTTAAAACACGTGCCATTACTGAAAAAGTTGCTGACTGTTAACTTGCTTAGTTGTTCTTTGTAAATTCAAGCTCTGGGCAGCAGTATCATGAAGTACGTTACCAAGACATCCTCAAAACACATAAGGGCCTTACGTCACACTGTGTCTTTATTCTGTAATGTTTCCTTGGTTTAAAGCCTGGTGCTTTGTCACCCTTCCGATCTTTTTAACGTATTTGGTTGCAATTCTTTTTGTAATATTTTTGTATCGACACGAGCTCTTTTTTTTTTTTTTGAGCAGTCTTAGCTGTAAATTTGCCTTTACCCTGTAGCTAAGATTGCGTAGTTTGTCATGTGACACAAGTCACACATCATTCTTGACATGTGCCATGTATATTTGCCTTTGACCATTCGAACTGCATCATAGTCATATTCTTGTTTTAAGTGCCTTTTTATTTTAACAGATGTTCACTTTTTACAGTGCTATTACTGAAGTTATTTATTAAATAAAAGTACCTTAAAATACTTAAATCTCGTCTCTTCATCTTGTAGAAGTTGATACTATTCAGAAAACCTGAGAACTTGTCTGTTTGGGCAAGAGGTAATAGACGTTGCAATAATACCAGATACATCCTTTAGAAGAAATCTGAGAACTTCAGCAGAAGCCATCGTGGGTAACAAACAGCGGCGTCTAACATGCCCTAAGGCCAGGGTGCAGCGCAGTGCTCCGTGTTACGTACAGTGGCCACTGGTGTAAAGCCCCCGGTTTTCATTTGAAAATGTGCTCAAGGAGTTCTGTAACTTAGTAACTGTTCCAGCAGATGGGCTATTTGGTTAACAGTGTTTCAAAACACACCACGAATGAGAAAAATTACTGCATTTTGTACAAAAAAGACAGTATTCCATTTTTTTAAGAGTATGATGTTCTTGATAGATTATCAAAACCATTTTAATTAGATACATTCCTGAAGTACATTAATGGAATCTGAATGATTATATTTTTTTTAACCGTTGGTGCTTCAGGTCCTTGTCCTGGGGATCTGTTCTAAAAGTCCCTTTTAACCCTCACCTGAGGGCAGAGGGAGGCTGGTTTTCATGATGTGGGGTGGGGGCATTGACTCAGAGGTTGGGCTGCATCTCTCCGAGGGAAGCAACTGCAGTGACGAGGCAGACTTGGCTGCCTAAAGGCAGTTACTGGAGGGGTCTGTAGTGTGGTGGAATGGATGGGTGGGTGGGTCTGTGTCAGCGTGTGCAGAGGGGGAGGTTTGCAGCAGCTGCGGGAGCAGGGCCAGCACAGGTGGCAGGAGCGGGTGAAAGCAGAGATCTGCTTTGTGTATTCTAGAAGATTAATCCCAAATTTCTGTTTCAGACTGTATCATAAAATCTCCTTCAGTTCTGTCATCTTACCTCTTGGACTGCACAGGACACTGGAATCGTGAACTAACCAGAACTCACGTCACACAGGGAGTGGGATGCTGACCTTGAGGAACCCTGATCCCTATTACCAATTCTCCTAAATTAAGCAAATTTTTAATTATGTGTGTATTATCCTGGTTGTGTCCACTCACCTCTGTCTACGTGTTCTGCAGTTTCCTTAAGGAGTCTGATTTGAAAATGCTTTTGAGGGTCAGTAGATGACTTTTTCAGAGATGCACCTGAAGGGTTTGAAGTGGCCCATTAGGGAGAGCGTTTTTTAAACCCTCATTTAAACTGGGTTCCCAGCAGCCACTTCCAGCCAGATGGAAGCTGCTTAGAAGTGAACAGAATCTCCAAGTGAACAGTTGCTTAAATGAGAGAGAACAGCTGCCGTTCTACAGTTTCAGGTTCAAGATGCTGTAAGTGTCACAGAAGGTATGTTTGCTTTAAAGCAGGATTGGATCCTCTAGCCGAGAGAGGTGGTGGTGTTCAAATATGGTAAAATTTGAGTGCTGGAAAAGAGTAGTAGTTGTGAATCCTTCCTGGCTTATAAATACTGACCTAAGCTACTTCATCAGCTTGCAGAATTCAGGCTAAGAGGTGAACTCTTACTGAAATCCCAGCAAGTGCATAGACTCAAAGGACTGTGATTCCAGTTCTCTTTTAAAAGACTTATGGTTAATATAACCATAGTCTAGCTATCCTTAATCCATCGATTTCCCTGATTTCTGTCCAGTAACTAAAGAGCTAAGATAGAATATCTTTATGGTATTTGTTAATAAATTCCTTATCCTGGATTGAAACTATAACAGCAAAAGTATAAGCCAGCTAAAGGAAATATCAAAAAGGAAAAGTGTAAAAGATACACTCAAAGGGGTACCTATAGAAATGTTTAGAGGGAGGCAACAAATTATTCTTGGGCACTACAGAAGAAAGACCTCAGATCACACAAACAGAAGAAGGACTGATTAAATAGAAGCTGATCAAAGTAAGATGTCCTTGAAAAAGCTGAATTGCATTTAAATGAAGAAAATAAAAAAGAACAGAAAGTTAAACATTAGAAGTATGCTAAAGAGGATTTAGTGCCCTACAGAAGGCGTAAAAACTAATAAATACATTGGAACAAGAAGCCTAATGCCGAGATACAAGGACAGCTGGAATAGCAAAATAAAGGAGCATGTGAACTCATTCTTTGCTTCTGTACTTGTGGAGAAATTTCTTGAGATGATAGCTAACCTAAAATTCCCCGTTGTGGGGCAAATACCAGAGAAATTATTCAAACTGAAGTGTCAGCAAAATATTCTAGAGATAAAGCAACAAAAGGAATAGCAGCGAACTGCCAAGAGGCAACGTTAATCGTTTAAGAAGGCTTGAGAAACTCAAGGATGAGTGCCTGCCAGATCTCACTGCCATATGAATGGGAAATGGCTTACATACAGTCCCAATTTTTAACAGGCTTTCTGGGAGTTAAAAAAAAAATACAGAAGAGTTGTCCAGATGTTTCTGCTGCTGCCTGGTAGAAACGATAAGTGTGTTATATACATAAGTATAACACATTGTGAATGAATCGGCATGGGCAGAGGGAAGTCACATCTCACAAATCTAGACTTCTTTGAGGGAGTCAGTTACATGCAGACGAAGAGAGATCTTTTCATACAACTGGATTTCCAAAGCCTTTCAGCAATGCTTTGCATCATTAAAGAACTTGCTGAGGGTGCGCGCTGACCAGTTAATTATAGAAGACATTAACTTGTAAAGGGCCCAACATCAACCCCTGGGATACACCACTAGTGACCAGCCTCCGACTATACTTTGTGCCACTGATCACAACCCTCTCAGACCATCCATTCAGCCAGTTTTCAAGACACCTCACTGTCCACTCACCTAACATATACTTGATCACCTTGTCTGCTATGATGATACGGGAAACAGTGTCAAGAATCTTACTAAAGTCAACATCCACTGCTCTCCCCTCAGAAAATCATATTCCTACATTTAAACCAAGGAAAATGGTGGAAATCAATTGTATCTGTATATATTCAGATATCTCTGAACGACCTGTTGCCTGCTCAGAAAATAAGGTACAGACCATCACCTTAATGCTCATCTACAGTCAACAAAACATACAGTATAACTAGAGATTACTAAGAAAAAAAGTAAAAAGCAAAATAGAAAACACTGTCCAAAAAAAACAAAGGGCCTAGTGTGACTAAATCTTGAATACCACTTCAGTCTTCTCAGCACAGGTACAATAACACTAGAAGAGACACTGAGGAGGATGACACATGTAACAGAAGCTGCATACCAGTTTGTATATGGGGAGTGATTAAACACAAAGGGATCTTCAGCCTAGAAAAGAAAATTCAGGGTGGATACCATAGTCATGAGAGGCAATGGAGAAGGTGAATAGGGGAAGACCAAAGAGTTATCACACAAAGATAGTTCCAAGCTCAAAATAAACATGTTACTTCTTCCAATAACCCACAATTAAGTTGTAAAATACTTTGACATACTGTGTATGCTATGGATTTAAAACGAATGGATAGATTCACCGAAGAACCCATCATGAATATTAGCTACAGACCATAGCAAATACGGGTTAGTGTGAAATTGGACAATATTCTGGGAAGAATCAAACTGACTGTTCTCCACACATCTGCTTTTGAGCACAGACGGAGAGAGGGCACTGGATTGCATGAACCTTTATTCTGATCCAGGAAGGTTAGAAACCTTTATGTTCTTTAGAATTTACCATTCATGCCACAGAATTGGCTAGTTGCGAGACCCTGAGCTTGTTGCAGATGTTTCCAGTTTGATTCCAAGCTAGTAAGCAAAAGCTTTGTTCTGTTACCTCCTGCACTTTCTTTTCTATCACAAGAGAAATAGTTTGTGGCAATAATTAAAGGTGAATTACCTTATTTTAAAATTTGATTCAAATGAAATAATAGACTTATTTCAGTAAGGTGATCTGGCCTGCGACTTTATGTGACACTAATGGGAACAACAAAACCTCATCACACCCAGAGCAGGAAGCAACAAATGGCTTTTATTTCGAGACTCTTCACCAATGTAAAACTTTTCCATAAGCCTCTCAAACAGCAATAGGAAATTGGTGTACATCAAGAGTTCTGGGAACTGTTGCAGAAGGGATGTCCACTGAAGTTCGTTTAAGAACTTAAGATGTTCGCTGAAGTTCAGTAACTCAGAAAAACGTAAGCTGCCATGCTGTGCATGGCTAGGAAGACATTACCAGTCTGTTCCTTTATATTCTGTTCTTTCGTGTGGTGAATAAATTCTATTACCAGAACAGAATCTACACATTTGGATGAGGTATACTGAGTCTGGGATTTTCAAAACCACCCATAACTCAGAAGCAGCCAACTGTAAAAGAATTTCTGCATTTCTAGAAGAACTGGTGTTTTAGTGAAATGAACCAAGTGCCAATCGGTTTAATCCTAATTTAAACTAAAATGTGATTATTCTGTGCTCCTGTTTGAAGCATTATCTACAGTCAGCAAATAAGAAATGTTACAAATAAAATTTTATGTCAGTTATTTCCTTTCACTGGCACTTTATTGGCATCTTCATCCATATGGGATCCAGAGCACTGAGCCCTCCCTGGGTGTGGGCAAGCATGATACAGTTCAGTGACTGCATTACACCATCAAGTAACGGGTTTGTTGGACTCTATTCCTTGTTGAAACTGGGTCACTGTGCAGCCAGAAACTAGAAATCTTTTGGACAGTTGAAAACCAGGAAGGCTTGTTAAATTACCTTGAAGGTAATTTAACACATTCAGCTTTCAGACTTTGGCACCTCAATTCTTCATGAAACATCCTATCTTAAGTGCCAAAGTAGGTAGGAACCAAGCCTTGCGCTTGAATTCGATCTCCTGTATAACACTGGTTGACAGATTTTCCTCAATTACTTCCTTCTGAGACAGAAAATTAAGATGAAAATAACAACCTATTTTCATTTTACGTTGGTAAGGAAAACATCACAAAGCTGACAAGCATTCAGCTGGAATACATTTGATAGGACAGTTAAGTTCATATTTATCTAATTTTGTAATAAAATATCTTCCTGCAAAACTCTAGTAATTTGTAGATTTCAGCTATGCCAACATTATCGCTGCTATTAATAATCAGGGTAACTTCAACACTGCTCCAAATAAATTAAATCAGTTTGCGTGTTAACTTCCATAAAACAATGAGTGACATCAGTTCTGGTTCCTTCCCTTAGTTTTCCATTAATATTGCCCTGATAAATGGTTCTATCCAATGTCAGACAGATACTGTCTTATATATCCTCTTAAATCACTAGCACAACAGTAGCTCCATTACAGCTTTCTGGAAATTTTCCACTGTTTCAGGAAGGACTATAAATTAACTGTCATCTCATCAGCTCATTTAGTCAATACCTTTATGAGACAGTCTTCAGCTCACAAAATCATGATCAGCTCATGCATATGCGGACTGGAACACTACCTATGTAGTACAAAATTTTCAGTCTAACAAGTTTAACATTTCTTTCCCATTTTCTGAAATAGCCCATCAGTTCTGTCAGTCTTTAATAAAACCTGAAAATCTGAAAATCTGTCAGAAATTAATACAAAAAACCTTTCTGAACCAAGTTTTCCTGCTCTTAGAAAATCTTCTGAAGTTTAAATAATTTCTAAAGATATTCTCATAATTCATAGTCTATCAACAATTTGATATCAAAATGGTTTCTTGTAATGACAATGTTTTAACATTAAGTTTATATATTAAAGTTTCATATTAAGTTTATATATTAAATTTTCACTGGCCACATAACAATGGTAGATAGCTACTAAATTAAGAGTTATACTTAGATATAAAACTTGCTCTTAAACCATAATTCTGTTTTGCAGAGGCTTGTAAAGCCAAGATAGCTGCAGCTAAAGGAAGAAGATGGATGCAGCCTGTAGGGAGCATTCTGCAGCTTGAGTAGAATCACGAGGGCACAACACAGCAAAGGCTACAACCAGAAGAACACAAAGGAAAAGTCTGCACAAATTAGCTCTGCCCTCTGGGCTTTAAAACATAGGTCTTCAAGTAACTTGGCTGCAACATCACAAAATCACATTTTAAAACTTACTGAGAACTTTAAGGTAAATTTTATTAATGTTAAAATTAGTTAAATGCATATTTAATTACTTTTTTTTTCTTTTCTATTAATGAAGTACTGGATGGGGAAGAAAAAGATTGAGAGATCTATCATGAGTTAAGGCTGGGCTGGCCACTAGATGAATGACAGGTGCTCTCTGTTAACCCACCTCCTACCCAAAGAGGGGAAAGAGAAAAGGAATAAGGGAGAGAGACTTGTGGTTTGGAAAAGAAAACTAAAACTGCTTTAAGAGAATAAAAACAATGAAATAATATATATACAAATATATACAATACCAACACCAAACCCTGATGGCAACCACATCACTGCATCACCGTCACCACTGATGCTGTGGGCAGGCACTGGGGAAGGCCCAGGCTGGGCTCAGCAGCAGACGGGAACCAGATTCACCAGCTGGATTCTGGAACTGGATTCAGGGATGCACAGATTGGGATCAAAGGCAGAACAGACAGAAACCTCTTCGGAGACACAAACCATGGAAGAAGAGAGCTCGACCCCTGTGATCCCTCAGCTTTACACCGAGTATGACGTCTATGGGGTGGAACACCTTGCTGGTCAGTGTAGGGTCACCTGTCCTGTCCGCTCCTCCCCACAGGTGCAGCCTCTGACTTACTGCACCCCCAACGTGGGACACAGGATTAACAGGGACCTTGGTCTGCACAGGAGCGAGTACAAGCCAGAGCCTTTCTGCACGCCAGCCCCTGGCAGTAACTGTCCACATCAAGTGCTGTCACTGCTAGAAGCAGACACTGTCTGCAGAAATACGCCGTTAACTTCAGAAAGTGCCGTCACTTAGAAGAGACTGAGCTGAAAAGTGAAATCACTGAACAGAATTAGTTCCGTTCCAACTCAAACCAAGACACTACCAAAAAAGAATTTACAATCTCCTGATTTTTTTCCCTATCTTCACAAGGCAGAAGCTTCTTAAGGCAAATTATCTTTTATAGGGTATAGGTCAGTTCAGAATATGTCTTCACATTTCTTCTATGACAAATCAGAGACAAATTATAATAATACATATTTACATTTAAAATGGGATTGTCTAGCAAAGCCAGAATTTTTACTGACTGTGTATACAGATGTGTGTACATACAGGTTCTCACCCTCTGGTCCACCTGTGCTTAGCTGATCTACTGCAAAAGTCTCCACTTGCCACATATCTTTCAATTTTGCTTCCTGACATGCAGATAAAATCATTTTTAGTTCATATCCTTTCCTCTCTGTAGAAAAAGACAGGTATATTATTAAATTTAATGTTACAAGCTCTTGTTAGGTAAGTTTTTAAGCTAGTGTTTATTGTTGAAAAGTTGTCTTTGCATTCTCATAGTAAATACGGTATTCTAAATATTAGACACAGAAATTACTCAAAGGTGTTTTAAAAAAAATTAAGGAATGAAACCATTCTATAAACTGTTATGGACGATCACACAATATTTAATGTAGATATGTAACACTCTCTCTGTACAGCTTAAAGAATAAAAGCAAGTAATTCCTGCCTGCTGAAACTTAGATGTTTGATAACATTTTCCAATTACAGTGACAATCTCGTATTGCAGACATAGATCAGAAACATATTTTTATGCATATTCAACTATTACACTTCTAAGTTATCAGTCATTTAAAATATATTTTCTTTAAAAATACCACTAAGTCAACCTAAAATATCACTCCCTAGTGTCAGAACTTTAGTCAGTGACTATTTTCACCTATGTGAAAAAACATACTTCCTTCAACCTCTAACTACTTTTACTTAAGTCTCAAGCAAAATAATTATAAACATTAGAATTTGCTAAAATCATTTCTACATTTACAAAAAGCCAGCCCTGTACTTTGACTCCTGGAAGACATGAATGTTGCAGTGATTGCACCCTATGGACACATGAAACTGTCAGTGAATGCGCGATCAGGCTTCAGCCGTGTACTTGCCGTTCGTGCTGTTTGACTAGCTGCCAGAGCCAGTGATTCTTGCAAGGACCTTTAAAGGACATCTACAATGTTCCCCCTCTACAATGAGCAGGAACATCTTCAACTAGAACAGGTTGCTCAGAGCCCTGTCCAACCTGACCTGGAATGTTTCCAGGGATGGGACATCCACCAGCTCTCTGGGCAACCTGTGCCAGTGTTTCACCACCCTCATCATAATTTTTTTTCCTTCTATCTAGTCTAAATCTATACTCCTCTAGTTTAAAGCCATCACCTTTTGTCCTGTTGCAACAGGCCTTGCTAAAGTTTGTCCCCATTGGTCCCCTTTAAGTACTGAAAGGCTGCAATAAGGTCTCCCCGGAGCCTTCTCTTCTCCAGGATGAACAGCCCCAACTCTCTCAGCCTGTCCTCACAGCAGAGATGTTCCAGCCCTCTGATCACTTTTGTGGCCCTCCTCTGGAACCCCTGCAACAGGACCATGTTTTCTGTGCTGAGGTCTCCAGCACAGAGCTAAACACAGTGCTCCAGGTGGGGTCTCACCAGAGCAGAGCAGAGGCAGAGGATTATCTCCCTGAACCTGCTGGCCACGCTTCTCTTGATGCAGCCCAGGACGTGGTTGGCCTTCTGGGCTGCGGGTGCACATTGTCAGCTCATGTCCAGCTTTTCATCCACCAGCTCCCCCAAGTCCTTCCCAGCAGGACTATTCTCAATCCCATCATTCCCCCAGCCCGTACCAATACTGAGGATTGCCCAGACCCAGGTGCAGGACCTTGCACAGACTTTAGACTAATTCTCACGGTGCTCCTTGTCTTGTCCAGCTACTGAGGGATTGTGCCCTTCTCAGTGAAGATACTGCCCCTGCCCATCTTGCTGTAATTGTCATCTCCCAGATGGCCTTCCCTTGTGGAGCAGCCTACTCTTGCTGCTCCCTGACATACATAATTTCACTGTCCTTCCTCTCCCATCTTTTCTTTCACTTTTGCCTTCCTATTTTTTATGTCCTTGATCATTCTTGCCTTTCTGGCATTTTACACCCACTAGGCTTGAAGATCAGGTTTTTTTGCTCCAATTCTTTTCATGACTGTTCTTTTAGTTCATCTTTTGATGAGCCTTTTTAC
>NW_010390023.1:6566-17786 GCF_000710305.1 Buceros rhinoceros silvestris | reverse complement strand
TTTCCCTACTCTCAGTATTCCCCAGGGCAGTGTCTACAGTCTTTTGCTCCTCTTACATTATGTTCTCTCTCCAAGCAATTTCATCAGCTGACAGCCACATCTTCACTTGTCATCTTTGTGCTGATGACTAACAAATCAAGCTCAGCATCATTAATTGTTCTTCTAGTAACGTTATCCATCTGTCCTTCTCTCAAATTATGTCATTGCAAGGTTTTATCATCTTTAACTGAACTTGTGAAAAAGAGCTAATATCTTTCTTTCCAAAAACTTGCCATAACTTTACTTTTCTAAACTAACTTTCTGGATACTCAAGTGCATAATCTCAGGATACTTTCAATGCTTGTAATAAAAAATACCACATGCAATTTTGGGGATCTTGCCCTACTCAACATCCTCTTACCCTGTTTGTACAAACAAAAATGGCCTCCTTTCAGTCTTGATAAATTGTTATAAAAACCCTTATAAAAACCCATTTGTCCATGTAACACCTTGCCTCAACACTGTCCCATCTGAATTCTTCCACAAGCTCCTAGTTCTCTTTGACATCTAATTTACTTTTTTCAGAAATCCTTTAAATATAAATCTACATCTGTAAAAAAAAAAATTAAACCCTGTATTAGGTAAACTATACCTAGTTACCAAGTTTTGAAAAAATATCTGAGCTCATTTTACATTAGTCAGGTCTTGACAGACATCAGTTAGCACTAGTGAAATACCACCATACTAGTGAAATCAACAGTGGTACTGAGCTTCTTGGCAAGATGTATTAGCTCATGCACAACTTTATGCATTTGTGGATAAACATTCTTGCTGTACTTCTGTAGAGCTCTACAGTTCCCTCACAGAATCACAGCATCATTTTGGTTGGAAGAGACATTTAAGATCATCAAGTCCAACCATACACCCTGCACTGCCAGGGTCTCTAAACCATGTCCCACATCCACACATCTTTTAAACAGCTCCGGGAATGGTGACTCCACCACCTCTCTGGGCAACCCGTTCCAATGCTTCATAACCCTCTCTGTAAAGAAACATTTCCTAATATCCAATCTAAACCTCCCCTGGTGCAACTAGAGGCCATTTCGTCTCTTCCTATTACTCATTACTTGGGAGAAGAGACTGATCCCCATCTCTCTGCAACCTCCTTTCAGTTAGTTGTGGAGAACAATAAGGTCTCCCCTGAGCCTCTATTTCTCCAGACTTAAACAATCCCAGTTCCCTCAGCTGCTCCTCATAACACTTGCTCTCTAGATCCTTCACCAGCTTCGTTGCCCTTCTCTGGACACATTCCAGCACCTCAACATCCTTCCTGTAGTGAGGGGCCCAAAGCTGGACACAGTACTCAAGGTGTGGCCTCAACAGTGCCAAGTACAGGGGACAATCACTGCCCTATTCCTGCTCATAGCGTATTCTCTCATTAAGCTTCATACTTATTTATGTTTTGTACGTTCTGCCAGTATTCCCAGTCTTGTTTAATTTGTTTGACAGTCTGTTATCTATATATCAAATAATATAAAGTCCTTTAGCCTACTTGCATTTAAGTTCCTCTTAAAATAATTCTACTTTTCATGGCATTTCCAGTAATTTTCACTAATATGTGCTTCTTCCTCTTGAGACCAGGAGTTGCTAGAGCAGTAGTGCTTCTTGAATAAGTGCATATGAGGTGTTAGAGTAAATTAAACAGGGACCTAAATAATAGAATACAGACCTCTACATTTATTCTGTATTTACCAGCATTTCTGTCTACTTCACGATCTTCAAAAGCTCCTTTGTCTTTCAGATCTTCTATACCTGATGACAACTTAACAAGCATACTGTGCAAAAGCTCAACTGTTTTCTTCATAAAGATAAAAGCCACTCAGAAAGATGTTCAATAGAGAAAACATCTGAACAAGGTCTAGTGTTTTTCCTCTAGAAACTGGCACACGAAATTTTCTAAAAAGAGTGAAGTAGACTTTCTATAACTCCTAAGAACTAGACTTTATTGCCACAGGCACATACATTCCATGCTGTTTCACTCAGCGATGAAGACAATGTATGTACCAGTCCAGATACAGGCATTTTGTCCCATTTTGGCAAGCACATACATAGCACAGATGTAGGTAGTTTCACCCCCACATGAAGAATTTAGATTTTGCTGTAGAATACCCTTACCTCATCCTTTATTACATCCTCTTTATTAGCCATTTCATACAGATAGATGAAGAACTGGCACAACCTTAAGATTTTGTGGAGTTGAGGTCAAGTTTTAGTAACGGGGAAAAAAAAATCAAGAAGGAAAAGAAAAAGAGCACTTCACTGAGGGCAAACCATCAGCATCTTCAGGAAATGTTTACTGTTCTCATACCAAGACCCCACACGATTAGCTTTGCACTTACCAGTTTTCGGGCCAGTTTCCGCTTATAGAAGTGTTGATGCATGTTGCGTTTTACTCCCTTGATTTATTAATGGATGTCTTTCACCATGTAATAGTAGTTCTGTCTCACTGGGAATGTGACAAAAGAAGAAAGTTATTTTAGGAAGACAGAGGCTTTAATCTAGGACACAGAAACAAAGTAATGTATTTTACTTTAGAACTACGTTCTATATTCAGTACTATGATCTTTTCGGATCTTTTTTATAGCATCTCACATATAAATATGTGATACATTACCATCTTGATTATCAGGTGTATTAAAGCCACTGCATACTCTCCTGTTAATGTAATGAAGCTTTAAAATAGCTGAAGCGCCGCTAGTGTAAAACACATTCAGGCTTACATGTATTGTTAATCTAAAGATTAAAAAAGGATTAATATGTATAATGTATCTGTCATAATATATTTACCAAAAAAGAAGCATTTGAGTTTCATTACTTTTTAACAAAATTATTTGCAAGTTGAGAATATGTACCCAACCATGCAAAGGCATCTGAAGTCACACAAATCATTACCTCTTTCTACAGAAGCAAAAACTGAAGATTCAGGGGACAGGGATGAACAAGTTTGAAAAAGGTTAAGAAGTAAATTAATTGCCAGTGCGGCATCTAAACAATGTCCTTTTCTGTCTAAAAAGACTAAACACACATAGACAAACTCCCGATCTCTTAGCTAAATATCAAACAAGATGATTTCATTAATTTGTAGAATTTTTAAAATGTGTTTCTGTTGCCATACTTTTTAGCACATAAACAACAAGCACATAAGGCTGACAGTGGTGTCAGGAACTGTATCAGAAACCTGAGCAGGGCCAGGTGTATCCTGACTCTCCTGTTATCCCTGTGAGTCCCAGTATTTATCAACTAAGAAGGCGTGATTGAGTCATTCAAGGAGGACCACCTGCCTCAGAAAATAACCTAGAATAATTTGTGAAGTCACTTTGAAAATAATTATTTTCAGTATAGAGATCCTACATTATTGTTTGTCTGGATTTAATTATGGGTATTTTCTACTTCTGGCATAGGCTCCTCATTTGACAGCTATTACAGAAACGTAAGTTTTACTTGTGTAAATATTCCCCATGCAGCAAAAAATATTTTTAATAGCAGAACACACTAATGCACATAAATTTTCATACAATTTTCATCATATATTATGTTTAACAATTATTTAAAATTCATACTTTCTGCATGTCAGCATGACTGAATGTGTTTTATATATAATCAACTCGGTCAGAAATACATTCAGTGGTATAACAAATTCCCAGTGTATCAGAGAAAAAAGTTTCTCAATACCATTGAAATACTGGATTTGGGAAGCATATTCCAAGGTGTCTGGCAATCTTTGGCATGACGGCAGTAGTTACAATCAGACACTCTTCTTTCAAAAGAAAAGTTAAGATTTATCTTTAACATCTACTATTTCATTTTAAAGACCATGGAAGATTTTCTTCTTCAGGTAAGAGGGGTTTTCAAGTCACATTCTATAACGAAAAGTAATACCATTACATTATATTGTTTGCTATTATTACAACAGTAGTCAACTGATGAATGTTCTTATTTTAACATATACAAGAAATCCTCAATAAACTCATTCAAACTATAAATTAACGAGTTATCTTTAAGAACTCAGAATTAGTTAATTTACTAAAAGTTATTTTTGAATGGAGAAATGGAATAATATTTCCCCTTTTTTCCTCATTTTGATTTACTTATCACATTCACAGAACCGTATACAGAAACGTATTTCCATCTTCACTTTTTTCCATCAACTTTTTCAAGACTGAAGAGTCTGATATCAAACCAATGAAATGCTGGCAGCTGATAATTTATATACGTTCTTCAATATTTGGAAAATTACAGAATATATATTATCTTCGTCTGGGGTGTTAGAAGGTACGTATTTTGAACTGCTGAACTGTGGGAATGGTGCTGGACAAGACGAGACCTCACACAGTAGTGCTGGAGAGACGGCTTCATATTCCAGGATTCAGAGAAAAACAGGGAATGCAGAGGTTTGCTGTAGATTACCACTGCTGCCATAAAGCCCTTTAGAATCATATTCATCATTTCCGTATGACTAGCAACCGTTTAACTATTTTACTCCAAAATACACTGCTGATTACATTTTAACACTTGTAGAGAATAATCTCATACATTCCAATTTCTGTGTTAGGTTTTTACCTTCTTGCCTCTCGAGATTCTTGTAGACTGCTCTCAAATCAAATACTGTAATATAAGCATAACAAATACACTCCACTGCAGTCCCTGTGCTACTGTCATGTAGAATTGATGAAGTCCAAGATAGAAAATCTTTTCATGCAAAGGTCTCCAAAAGTCAAACATACTGGGTCAACTGCTGAACATTAGTTTATGAAAGGGTTATCAGCTTCACTGCGGTTTAAGGAAACAAAACTCGTGCACACATTCAAACATGGGAACTAGGAGTACCAAAGAGCCAATGGATTATTTTGGAAATATAGGAACCACTTCATTTCACCTTTTTATCTTGATTCAGTTCCTTTATGTTTGTATTTTCATGCCCTAAAATAATAAGAAATATTGAAGTGAAATATTTTTCAATGCTGGTAATTTCACAATACTGAAAAACCAATAGGACAGATAAGAAAATGGAAGAATCCCTTCAATTTCAAACAATTTCTTCACGTTTAAACAGCTGCAGTCCAGGTTACAAACAAGACAGATTTCTCACTGCATGAAGCTATGCTAACAGACGGAGAACACTGACACAGCAATACTGTAGTAATAAAAATTTATTAAATTCACCTGTCCAGCATATAAGAGTATTGCGTTAACTCTGTCTTCATTCGCCTCTGTTTCTGCTTCTGAAAAATGTTACTACTATATTAAGTTCACAAAAGAAATTTGAAGACTGGAACAGACAACCTGCGATGCAAATTTGCAGGTACTACAGTGACTGGCATCTTGGAAAATAAATTCTTCAGAGTTTTAAGTGATTTCTGCTAAAAATCATCTATTGTTATTTGAACTGAGGTTCACTGGTATATTTTATTTGGCATGAAAACTGATTTCAAAAGTTTCTGCCACACCAACTCCCAGCCAGTGTTCCCTCCAGCACAATACAGCTCACTGCCTTCTCAGTTGTAGCACTGCATTTACTTGTAAGGCTGCAGTTTGAAATAACCTATATTTAAAAAAAGAGCTTGCTCGTTCTGCTTTTTACTACTGCACTGAACTCTGACAAGTCTCCAAGGCACACTGAAAAACCTTAGCACCTAGCTCCTTCACACTAAACACCACCAGAAAAACACATCCTGCTTAGAGCGGCTGGACTGAACAAAGTAATTTGATCATTTTTTCCTGCACTGAGTTTCTATCTATATTTCCTGTTAAACAAAGGGAGTTATCATGGTTGATTCTTAATACTGTATTAGCAAAAAAGAAAAAAAATTTTTAAAAAAAGGAGTCTTAGAAATGTATGGCTCTTCTTTGGAAAATGACAAGCACAAGTATCCCATCCCACCCTCCTTCAAAAGCACTATTTTTTATGAATAAGAATATGAAGGAAACGCACCTGAATGCTGGATGGATTTAGAGTTTACATGACTGAAATACAAGGCTTTCTATTCAGACAGAGAGGGAAGAAAGAAAACGGCCACTGAACGCTGGCATAGCTCAGAACAATCCTTAGAGATGCTGTAAATTATACGGACATAATGTACTTTTGTGGTAGAAGCTGTAAATTACACTGACATAATACAGTTTTGTGGCAGAACCTAAAGGACTACCTATGAGATCCTGGCAAAATCATTACCTCTTTGTATCACAGATTTCATCTGCAGCAAGTGGGTAATAATGTTTATCCATCTTTATAAATAATTTTAATAACTTGAGATTAAAATTACTGTATTAATCACTCCTATAAAACCCAAAGAACCGGAGTGCAGATGCAGCAATTTTCTTTCCAAGATTAGTTGGAGTGAACCACGTATGCTTAAAGACTTGGGTAATATTTGTTCTTGACATTTTAAGGAGAAATGCGATAAAGGGTTAAAAAAAACCACCAAACAGGTCTACTTTTGGTATAACTTTTTTTAGCATTACTAAACAGTTTAGAAAGAAATAATAATTTTGACCTAGAGCATTACCCAAAATGAAGCCACATGGCTAATGAAGGTGTCAATAAGACCATGGTCATAGTCATGTAGAGTATTTTGGTGCTATCTATATCATTCACAGTTAGGAACAAACTGTGGTCCCTGAGCCAACTGAGACAAATCGTTTTAAGCCTAGAAACCTTCAGAGTACACTGGCTGTGTTTGTACTTCCTAGGAAAGGAAATACACCCTGTCCCCACACGCATAAATATACACCACATCCACCATTCATCTGTGCGCAGCACATGAACGTCCAGCAGTCTTAATGCAAGGGGTTTGTGCTTGACTGGTCCTCAGTGACTGCTGCTCACTTGTGACTACAGCCTAGGTCATCACCCCCTATCTACGGCCAGACCAATCCTCCAGGAAGGGCCATCTAAGTCATTACTACATGGACAGTTAGGGACACCCTGAAGAAGGGTGACCCTGAAAGAACTGAAACCGCAGGAACATGAAGAGACACCTAGTAGCGTGTGGTGTGTTCCAGCACACGCTAGGTCATGAATGCAATGGTAAGCCTCCTTCTGCTCAGAGAAGTTTTGAGTCCCAGAATAGCAGTACCTTTCCTTAAAAACATTATCACATGCTATATCTCAAAGGACTTAGCAGCAAGTGTAACCTGAATAGAGAGAATACTGGCACACAGAGAAGGAAAGTCCCATGGAGCTTCCACAGACCTTGACTTCCACCACAGGCAGCTTACTGGGGCAAGGCCACTGTGGGCTAGCTGGTGTTTTCTCAGTCAGAATGTCCTAATCTGCATTCATTAGCAACACCGGTTAGGCTGCATGGGCCACTTCTCAGTGGGACTTGGGGCGAATGCAGAAAGACGGTCAGATTCAGACCTCTCTGAAGGCTGATTCTCACCTTCCACTGCAAGGTATGGTCACAGTCCATTTGAATCCCAAATTTCCTCAGGTTCAAGACAAAGCTGGAACTTAATTGACTGACAGGCAAGTAGGAAGATCACCAAGGGTAAACAGAGGTAAACAGGATGAAGTGTGGAACAGTTCAGTCTGCCTCATCTCATACAGGAGAATGTAAACCAACACTTTCAGAACAGGGTCTCTATGTGCTGTCCAGTCCGGTGTTTTTACAGGCACTCCAGGCTTCCGCACTGGCAAATAAGAGCACGTCTCCTATGCTCCTCCAGGTCAGGACTAGCTCTGCCCAACAAACCACAGACAGGTCTCTGAGGATAATGAATATGCTTAATTTTGCTACTGCAATTTATAATGATCATTCTTGAAAAATAAATCTTAACTGTAAATGGGGTTGGATTTTCCAACAATTCATCCTGTCTTTGAAAAAAACCAAACCATAAATGTAAACAAAAAGGAACACACAGAAACTGATTTTCTGTTTGCTCTCACTGCTGTTGACCTTTGCTGGGTCTTACCAGGTAGAACTGATGTTAGGTCCTCATCAGTATGTTTAGAAGAATACTGCATGTTTGCACGTTCAGATGGGTAAGTTGCAAGTAGTGGAGTCTTTTCAGTGATAAGACCTGATTCC
Organism: Buceros rhinoceros silvestris; assembly: GCF_000710305.1. Classification (NCBI taxonomy): domain Eukaryota; kingdom Metazoa; phylum Chordata; class Aves; order Bucerotiformes; family Bucerotidae; genus Buceros; species Buceros rhinoceros. Next base: position 9,717 of record NW_010390023.1, on the reverse strand, counting down.
TTATGTTTATCCAACTCTCTTTACTCCTAAACGTGATCATTTTCTTTTAACTTGCTGCTGAAATTCCACGATTGTTACACTTCTTTCTCTCTGATAATCCTTTTTTTCCCCATATTTTAACATCCTTTTCTTGAGATTGTGCTGCAACTTCTTCAATTCCTTCCATTTCTGCATTTCCTGCTTCCATTTTCCTTGTGTTTATTCGTTGTTCCCCTTGATTCGGTACTGCCAGTTTCTACACTAATTCATCAGCTTCACTAATGGACTTGGATGGTAACACTGTATGGTCTCCTCTTTATGTTGCCTTCACTTTAAGTTATTTTTTGGCCTTCTGTAGATATATCTTCAGCTTATTTTTCTTAGCAGTGTCAGAAACATCAATACGATTCTCTTCTGCATTTTTCTAACTAATGTGTGTATCTCGATCACTTTGTGTCTTGAATACAAATAGATTTTGCTAAGTTTGTAAGAAGTTGCTCGTTAGCATTTGCAGCCTCCTATTTAAGTATATATTGCAAACATATCTGTGTTAAAATTATGTTGCTGTTTGTGTGAACTTCAATGCATTTAAATTCTTCCTTAAACCCTTTTCAACTGAAGCATGTTCTCAAACACTTTAAATTTAAAAACTGCTTAAGCTTCAGGTCATATACACAAATAATAACTGTGGCAGAGCTACAGCCAGTAATATATAACTAGTGGTTAAACCATTATTTAAAACTTTCGAATAGCAAGGAGCTGATAAAAATTCCATTTCCTGGGTTTTTTTTTTTCTAAGCTGCTATATTTTAGGGTTCCATCAACGTTTTCAGAATATAGGAGGCATTTTTTCAATGTTCCAATTAAAAATACAGGCAAGTTGTAATCCTGTATAAGATTACACAGAATCTGTACTATGCATCTCATCTAGCTTCCATCTCTACAGTTGAATCAGTCTCTAATTAAACTCGTTTGTCCTTCTAGTGAGTAGAATGAAATGGATTATTTCTCAAACACAATTGATTTTATTCCAAAATAAATACTTAAAACAGTTCAGGTAAATTGTTCATTGTAAATTGACTCTGTTCACTACAAAAAGAGTTTACTAGACCAGCTCAAACGTCTGTGTGACAGGCATCTAGTGTTAAGTGAATTTAATCTCAGGTCAGGTTCCCCTTTCCACTACAGTGAATTTACCCCCTCTAGGAATTCGTCCTTTTCATTTCACAAATTTAAAAATTGTTGTTCCTTGTACAAAGGGTATTAAAAAAGAAACCCAATCCCAGAATAGGACAAATTAAAGGGAAAATAAAGAAGGTCAATCTCACTTTCTCAACTCCTTCTTCCCAAAGCCCAGATATTTCTTCCATTGCGTTATTCCAGACACAGTCATATCCAATTGCAGGATATTTGGGGGAAAATTCTTTTATCTTTCCTGAAAACAACCAATATTATTATAATTTTTTAAGGATAACAGATAAACACAGGAGTGATCTAAAGCAAAATAGAACTTGTTAAGTTTCTTTCAGAATCTGTTAGCAGATGCTCTTAAAATTAATTAAATAAATTGTATCTCATACTACTGAAGATAATGAAGTGCACAGAAAAGAACCTTTTAGGCAGATTTTTTTCTGATATTACAAACTGATTATTTTCCCGACATACAGAAAAGTAAAAAAATACATATATCTACAAAAATACATTTCCTAAATCGGTACTTGTAACGCTCTTTCAACTTTTTCTCAGGGATTTTTTTCTCTCTTGCTTGCAAGCATTCATTTGATAGATGAAGACAGTCTGTCAGACACTGTGATTCCTTCATGTTTATCTTTTGAATCTAAGCCTGTCTTGTAGGTCTTTTAGAGTTAGCAAATATAAGCTTAAAAAAAAGTATTACTTCTTCAATCTGGTATGATGCTCCTTTGGTAAGTGAAAACGATACCAGTTACCGCAACGCCTTGACAAACAAACTTCTTTTCTTTTCAAACAACTAGGTTAGGTTTTACCACAACACACACAACAGACAGCTTTGCCTGAAGAAGAGACAAATTTTAATTGGGTTTGAAATAGTTTTGTAGGTAAAGGGATCAGGAGAGATTAATATCGTAACGTAGACTGATCTATACCTATCCTCGTGTAAAAATAACTGCTCTGCTGTTGCAGAGATAAAAAGTGACCCTATGTTAAAGGCCTGTACTGTCTCAGCGCTGCTAAGTGACTTCAGGTAAATTCACATAAGCTCTCCATGCCTCAGTTTCCCCATCTGTAAAATGAATGTAACAGTCTCCTGCTTCACAAAGATGCGGGAACATTCAATTAATACTTGTGAGGTATTAAAATACTACATAAGCCATAAATAAAATATACTCTATTCTATCTTAACATTGTAGTGTTCATAAGTTGATGATGGTAATGAAAAATACATTCACAGAAAAAAGAGCAAGTAACAGTGAATGACGTTTTTACAAGCTCACTCTGCAAAACCATCTAAGCAAAATATACAAAAATAACACAAGCATACTGCTATGCACATAAATCATAATCATCAACATAAATAATACAAATTAAATGCATATTTAAAATACACAGAACATCAGCAGGGCACTACCTATGTGAAAACACTTTTCTCATGGAAGGGAAGTGAGCTTGGAAAGAGCAGAAAGTGGAGCATCTTCAAGCCACACTGCTTATATCTACAATGAAATAGTGAATGTCTAAGCAAAAAAATCATACACATTCTAACCATAGCAGGAATCGGACAATACCCACTTTTTCCTCATTCTACATGTAATAACTATAGTATGATAGAGAGTGCAACATATTTTTTGTTTATTTCTACCTTAGGATTCCTTCATTTGAGCAAATTATGAGTATATATTGTCACGAAGTGCTATGTGAAAGAAAAATATGAATGTCTACATGTATGTAGACGACATACCTAGACATTCGTGTTCTCCAAATGATTGTCCATATGCTTAGAAACAATGCAGAGGATTCCATGTACCACCTTCATAATACATGTAAGTTACCAGAAAGAAGGGCTCAAATACTTAGGGAGGATAAAAGCAGAGTGCCTTTGTAGCAATATTCTGCTTGTCCCTGAATGCACCAGTTACAGCTTTCAACAATCTCTGTGAGCAGAGCTTTGACCAACCCAAATTTCTCGTTTCCC
>NW_010390023.1:1260-6471 GCF_000710305.1 Buceros rhinoceros silvestris | reverse complement strand
CCCTACAGCCACACACAGAGGCTATATCACACACTGATGTTTTGGCCATTGTTTGCCTGGAGGGCGCCTTTGATGGGCTAAACAAGTACTTGGAGCACCTGGCAGGAAATGAAAGTGCACCGGGCATGATTTGAGTGATCACATAGAGGCACCGCATGAGCAGAGCAAAATCGGAACAGGGCGACGTCAACAGGTAGGTATCAGCAATTATACCACTAACCACTAGGGTTGCCCAGGATGTCTGCTGTCTGCTGGAAGACCCATCACACCCAACCAGCCACGCACACTTGGCACACTTGTATTTTACTAGGTAGCTGAACATCAAACACCAGGGAGAACAGCCTGTGACAGACCTGTCTGCACACCATGCTCAAACACTCGATGCTGTCTGAGGCAGCAGTCACACAGAACAGCTATCGAACAGGAAGTGTAGAAAAGGGACTAGTAATTCACCGTGCCTCAAAAAGTATTACCAAACCTCTGCTAGGCATGTGGGTTTGCTTTTGGTAAGCCGACCTGTAGGGACGTTCCTCTGTGTGTTGCATGCACAGGATGGAACAAGAAAGGCTGCCTGCTTACCTGCCACCAGCCAGAGTATGTGAAGACAGAACGGGTGTTGCAGAACACTGGGTGGCAGTGTGGGCGGTCGGAAGATTACGTGCTTACGTGCTTACGTTACAGGAATGCAGTAACCACCCACGATGGGCGAGGCTTCTTGGGAGATTATATAACCCTGTTCATTACGTAATAAAGTGCCATTTTTGCATCCTCTACGTTAGAGAAAGTGTATAAATGACCCTCGATGGCAGAGGTTGGGTGCCAAATATCACAACAAGTTGCCACAAACGGGGCTGAGGAGAGATGGGAAGGAGATGATCTGAGGTGGGAAGCAGGGGAAAGAGAGGCCTTTTTAAAAAAATGGTTTTTTACAAGAAAGGCCTCCGGGCCTTGACGAATGTCCTGTGACAAGTAAAAACCAGGTGCAGAAGGTCACATTTCAAATGTGAAAGGATTACCAGGGAAAGGACAATGTCAAGGTGGGAAACTGCCAGAAACATGCTGGGGTCATCCATTACTTACTAAGAGAAGTTTCAAGAGTTTTTCAAAAGTGGCAGAAGTGTACTGAGAACAGAATCACCACAATCACTTACAGCCTGACAATATGTAATTCTTACTCCTGTTGCCCATCATTTTGAGCTGGTAAGAAGACAGTCAGACAGCTGAACAGTTTAGGTAGCAAGCACTACCATTTTCAACTCTCATAGCTGCAGGAGAAACTCTACAAGAGCTTCCAAGTAATGTGCATTTAAAAATCTCTAGTTTTTCAGAAGGTTACTATACATACACGGGAGTCTTCATGTGCCTCTTCTCCTTACTCTTCAGCTTTTTAAATACATATTGTCCATTGTGTTTATAATCTGTAAGAAAATTAATATTAATTAGTAGCTATATTAAGAGAAAAATCTCCTTGCATCGTGTGTAAATGGCAAGGTTTTGGTAGGGACAGATGCTCTGTGCCAGACACACTAGGTTCCAGCCAGCTCTACAACGGACCCACTGCAGGCCAAAGCTGAGCCAAATCAAAGGATTTTGTGGTACCTCTGGAAACAAGATGACACAATCCTGATGTGATGCTACAAGTTAAAGAACAGAATCATTACAGGGAACATATACAATTACTAATTAAGAGTCAACTAAGTAATATTCATTTCTAAAAAATAGTTTTGTTTGAAGTCAAATAATTAATTTACAGTAAAAAATAATTTGCACATGACATTCAACATATCTGATTGTTGATCTAGCAAGAAGCATACAATTACTATTGCTATGTCATTTGTTGTTCTAGTAGAAAGCTCCAAGGACAACAAAAACCTGAAGCTATGACTGAAGAATTCTAAAAATGATAAACTGAACAAATACAATAACTGCTTTCAAAGCAATTATGACAAATTGTTCTGCAAAAACACTGATCAAAACTGAGCATCAATCAAAGGCTTGTGTAATTGGGTCATCATATTTTAACTGGGTCAACAAACAGACTCCTGAAATTCTGCTGTATTTCAGGGGAAGTTACCAAGTACAATTCATTTTTTTGTTTTTCCAATATAAGTTAAAGACACATATTTTCTTGAATTGGCACCAATATGGTATGATGGTCCAGTGTTCTGCTATTAACAACAAGCCTTTCCTAGTGCCTTGCACCTGCACAATCAAAAGGAGACTCTTAGCTGAAACTAAAATACGTAAATGAGAAAGCAATTTTTGTTGATCCTGCAATTAACAGGTAAGAAGTTTTTCAATGGAAGAAGAAATAACCCAGCAAAAATTTGACTGTGAATCACAAAGTAGCATTTTTCACTACTGGCAAGTGAAGTATTCTCCTCAAAGTGGCCGATATCCGTTGTCAGCTGCCTTTGATCCAAAAGACAATTATGACAGATCTAGTTTAAATTACAGATATGCCAGATACGCTCCTCTGGGTTCAAGGCATGAGATAGTTAGGCCTCTACATCCTGAAACAACTTCGGACAGTTCTCAGCTACCACAAGAGGCATTAAAAAACATAGGGTCAGGATTCAGACAAGTTAATCAACCTACCAGGGAAAAGTTCTTCTCCTTCACTGAAAATGCAAGGGGAAGGGCAGTCCTTTCAGAGTCTGTGCTGAAGGCAAAAAGCCGGATATCAAGCAAAGGACAAAGCTCACTAGTGTAAGCGAACAAATAAGTTGTCTCTTGCTATTGTTCTTGTTATATAAACAGGAGTACAGTTTTCTGTAAACAAAGGAGATTACAGTAAAATTATATCTCGGTAGTATTGATTTGTGAGAAAGATCTGAGGAATGCTTAGGACACAGTAAGGACAATGATTGCCTTAATATTTTCAATGCATAAGCAGTTCCTGGGAAAGTACCAGAAGCCAAAACTACTTTGGTAAATCAGTCTCACACAGCCAGTAAGTAACATTTTAATTCTGTGCTGTCAAGAATTGTCCAAAGCAGATGTTTAAAAAAAACAAGCACACAAAATCTCACGCCCACGCAGCAGTTAATGAAAACTATGCAGAAAAGGAAGGAGAACGAGGGAAGGAAAGATGTGACTACAATCACACTTCCTCCAGTAACAGCAGCTGTTTCCTGCCATCGCCAAGGTGCACCACGGGTGTGTAAGGGAAAGGGCTGAGACTGGCTGAGAGGCTTAATGCAGCATAAAAGTCCCACAGGAAAATGCAATAAACCTATTTCTAATCCACACTATTAGGACCAACTGCAGGCTTTGTTGGTTTGGTCACAGCCAAAACTCTTCATTATTATTTCGCTTTCATTCAAACCTGCCCAAGGATGTATATGTTCTCAGATGTGCCTGGGGGCTGTGGAAACTGAGAAAATTTCATCCCCACACACACTGTTAAGGCTGGGAAAGATAGATAATTACGTGAATCCTCTTATTCCTCAAAAATGTCAGTGCAATACTGCCTACTTCCAGTAACGAACAAGAGTAAAAACAGCATTAGGCCGCACTAGTAGACCCCATTAATATCAGCACACCAAACATAAAAGTAGTGCTTAGAAACTGAAAATGAATTTCAGGTAAATGTACTGTCCACAAATGAAAAAAACCCCAAATTCTTTCAAACTCATTTTTCATAGCAACTCTCAGCATATTCTTTTCTTGCCTTAAGCCTCCCTAAACAACACGGAAACACCTGATATCCCCATTCCCTTCTGGGTCACTTCCAGTGTGATGAAGATGGGCAAAGTAACATTGCATTTCCCAACGCTTTTCCTGGTTGGCTAAGATGGAGGGTAACATTATCCCCACTGAGTAGTTTCTCACCTGAATACAACAACCTGTGAAAAGCTATAGGCCATTACCATTAAACACTGCCTTGTGTGCTGTTTCTGTGGACAATAGCCAATACAGCACGTATCAGTGAGAACGGGGTAGTTTAGATCAGAATGGGAACAGAAGAGATTAGAACCAACCAACTGAGCTGGCAAAATGAGATTGTAACTACTACTACATTGTACATGATCACTGCTATGGTAGGTCTTTGATGGTGGCCAGCAGCAAACAACTGAGGAAGAGAGCAAACCTGGTACATGTAGATTTACTCGTAGCAAAACTGCAGACAAAATTATACCATGACCACCACGTTCAATGCAACTCATAGACCTGTCCTCCAACACATGCAACCCCATCTAGCTACTGGTACCCCAAAGGAAATACTCAACTAGGCTGACTAAGTGTGGGTGGCCACCTGGCAAGTGCCTGCATCTGAGCTAGTGACATGGGACTTCCTTTCCAGTCAACAGAAATTCAGTCAGTACAGTCGGTGCCCAGAAATCAGCCTCTGCTAGGAAAGACACCTTCATTTAGTTCTGTGAATTAACTTTCAGGCCTCCCTATATAATTAATGGAAAGAGATACGTCTGATAAATATCCGTGCAGTCAGCTGGCACATTTTTAGTCCATATTGTAAGGGAACTTTAAACAGAGATAAAATGGGAGAAATCTAATGAGGGGATTTTCCTTATGTGCACAATACAAACTGATCCCTTTTTTCTATCTTTCTCACCACTGCCTGGTCAAATCTACGCTGCTGAAAAGTTAAACCCAGCTCTCTGATATGGTATGAAAGAAATCAAATTATCGCGAGCAGTGTAACATTGTAGAATTATTTTTAAACCACACAAAAATACAAAACAAGCAGATAAGGAAGAAAATGCAGTGTTTGCTTTTAAGAGTATGCATTCTTGCTTTTGTAATAACAATATATCTGCCATAATTGAATATAAAAGACAAAACATAACACATTTTTATGTACAATAAAAAAGCACAGAATACAGAATATAACACATTTTTATGTAGGATCAAAATAACTTTTAGCATGTTTGAAAGCAAAATTTTCCACAGCACTACATAAAAAGTAATGCTCTGTTAATAACAAGAAGTGTTTGGTACTTTCCAGGATATATACAAATCTTCACAGCCAAGCCAAAAATTAGAAGCCAACACGCAGTTCCATAGTGATCAGCTGAGCAGCGCTTACAGAGTTGAGACTGTTTTGCTTCTCCCCTCACTCCACCAGTCAGTGGGCAGGGGATGCACAAGAAGTTGTGAGGGGACACAGCTGGGACAGCTGACCCCAACTGACCAAAGGGGTATCCCACACCATATGACATCATGCTCAGCATACAAAGCTAGGGAAAG
>NW_010390023.1:539-1095 GCF_000710305.1 Buceros rhinoceros silvestris | reverse complement strand
CCTGCCTGCCGATGGGAAGTGGCAGGCTTGTTTCGCTTTGATTCCGTGCATGGCTTTTGCCTTACCTATTGAATTGTCTTTAACTCAAACCATGAGTTTTCTTACTTTTACCCTTCCTATTCTCTCCCCCATTCCACTGGGTGGGGGGGAGCGAGTGAGTGGCTGGGTGGTGTTTAGTTGCCAGCCAGGGTTGAACTATGACAACTTCGATTGTTGTAATTAGGTACCAGTAATGCAACCAGAAGTCAGCAAAAACAATACTGATACCGCCCTCACTCAGGGGGCTATCAGTATAATAGCATAAGGCCTCTTGTGCTGTTTTTAGGGGTGGGCAAGATAAAAAGCAACTATACTCTGATCTTTCACAAAGCAGGTTCCAGAGCTGAGACCCAACACCTACCTCCTTCAGGGAATTCTATTCCCTGGGTATTTAACATGTCTCCTAACTGCTGTGGAATAGGTCAGGACACAGAGAGGTTCCTGCTCCTCTCACGGGAGCACCTGCAGCAGGAAAGTTTCTGGAGCATCTCACTGGCTTCTCAGGTAGTATCTGATC
>NW_010390023.1:0-387 GCF_000710305.1 Buceros rhinoceros silvestris | reverse complement strand
CCAAGCAGCGCAGATCTGCATGACACTTTTTGTATGGGACACCTGGCAGGGGACAGGTTCTGGGCCTGGGGAATATGATGGCCACAGAAGCAGCCACCAGCCATTCAGCAGTTTCCTTCCCAAGTCCCATGGTCAGAGAATCCTACACATATTTTTTTAATTTGCTGGCAGGAACCATATTGTCCCGATGTCTGTACAGCACCAGGAGCCCCAAAGCGCTACATCGTGAGTGCGAGGGGAGTCCTGTCATCCACATAATAATTAACGGTTGTTGTTGAGAAGGCTCTTCCAGCTCTGAAGACACCCCGGGCAGGCCAACCGGTCCATTCGACTCGGCTCGACAGCTCTTCAAACCTTTTATAGGCGGTGACAGGCGGTGGCTGAGCC
>NW_010390022.1:53081-92443 GCF_000710305.1 Buceros rhinoceros silvestris | reverse complement strand
GGGGGCTGGGGGTGGGGGAGGGCAACGAGGCATGTTGGAGCCTAAGGACAATTTTATACGGCAGATAACAAATAGCATAATTTAAAGCACTAAATAAATCACTTAAAACTCTGAACAAAATTATGAGAACAAAAGAATCCTCCAGATCTCTTCTCAGAAATGAGGTAAAGCCCAGTGCAGGTGGAGAAAAACATTTCACTCCTTTATTCTCAGAATTAATGCTTATTTTTAGGACATCAACTAAAGACAGTCATCTTAGACTTTCAAAGGGCTTTATCAACTTATCTGTTCTTATCCTTTCTCCACTTTGCCCTCTTGTCATTTTATGTAAGTTCCTCAAGTCAGAGATCATCTATTTTTATATTGCTGCCAAATGCCAGACACAACTCCAATGTGAAATAAATAAATAAATATGGTATAAATAATGTCAAGTATTCATTAAAAACACTATCACAACAACCTTCCAGGAGTAAATTCTTTTTATACTTGTTATCAGTTATGAAATATTCATTTGTTGTTGATCCTGTGACTGCAGTTAATTTGTCAGTAACTATATGAAGGAAGTTACTAAAATTATACAGTGCTTAAATACTTATGCTGTTACCAAACCCGTACTTGGATTATGAGATAGCCACTACTTAATATATTTTAGCTTTCAGCTGAATATCTCATTTTAGAGCACATTACCTGTATTTTTCAATTTCTTTAAATGGCATTAACCTTTCTTACACCCACATTAAATTTCTTCACTTATTTCAAATACATGAAACAGATTGCATGGTAAAATAATTCATGGTATAATTTATTGATATAACCTCTAAGTAAGACTGTTCAGCCTTCCTTAAAACTACTGTAGAAGAATAACTCTGCCCAATCATATAGTGGAATTTTAACCATTCAATATTCTCTTTGGGCGTGCTCTGGAATATTTTCAAATGGTGGATTTTTGTCGTTTTTTCATACTTAACATTCAACTGCAGATAGTGTATTTCATCCTTTGCATAGATTTTCACAAGTAAATCTTTTCGTAACGCAGCCAAGATAAGGGGTAATAAAAATATTATAGTCAAATGTTCAAACTCATTCATAAACTATAAAGATAGGTGTAAACTAAAAATCATGTTCAATTACCTGGTTTAATATAACAACAGAGGAAGAATTGTTTGGTTTGATTTTAACTGGCATAAAAGCAGATGTGCAAAGTATTAGACTTTTTCTCCCCAAGATGTAATTAACTTTAGTTAGTTTAAAATACGAATGTACGCTATAAAAAAGGAAAAAGAAGAAAAAGGGAACTGTGAAAATTAAAAATATCTTTCAATTAAACTTGGGATCCTCTGTTCCTAATGGATTATCAGAAATGAGATGAGCTTGTTTGTTCAACCTGTTTACCTAATTTTTCTTTAAAAGGGAAAAAGCAGCTCAGTGAACGAAAAGGGTCCTGAGCCAGATTACTTTCCATCCTCAGACAGCATCCTGGAAAACTTCCTAGAAATGTCAGATTCATGCAATATCTGACCTAATGATTTCCAGCTATTATATGTTAAAACAATGTTGAGGTTACTCTGGACTCAACTTCTGCAAGACATCCATCTTGGAAAAGACAGTATTTTTGCCCTTCCGTGTAACAAGCACTGATCACATGTGTGTTTGCAGCTGAAGATATGTACTTTTTGAGCTGAGTTTCAGATTTTTTGAGATGGAATTTAGAAATGTACATCCACTACTTCCAATACATCTCTGATGAGCTGCCCACTAAATATCAGCCACCCAAACCCAAGTATGCACCAGGGTGCATCAGGGCCAGCTGCACTGCAGGGTTCGGGTTGCTGGAAGCAGGGAACCAGGGGCAGCAGCACAGCTGGCGGGGCAATACCCGCACCTACATGGGACCGCAGTGATGGGGCACGTCCCCAGGTCAAGTCAAAAGACCAGGATTAGGAGGGCACAGTTATAGCAACAGACACGGCTGCAGTGTTATTCATGCAATGATCAAGTGCAAGGGCCTGGGCTGAAATGAAGCATCTGAGCAAAAAGGGGCAGGGAGAGAGGAGGGACGTGGTCCTTCCTCTCAGGCCCATAAGACAGATGTTTCCCCAAAGCCCAGGCTTACACAGAAGTACACCTGAGAGCTATGCTTGAGCTGAAATCTGGGCCTTGGCAGTATCACTGATATTGAAAAGCATTCAGGTCAACAGACTGAATAATACTTGCCAACCTCTAGCATCAGAATGAATAATTAGGAAAAAAATATCTCAGGAGCTAATGAGCTGAAGTCCATATAATGAAATACATGACAAGGAGTAATAACAATAGAATTTTGGTTGATGACAATGGGCATTCAGTTGAAAACAAATACACAAGGAAGGAACGATTACTGCTTGAGCCACCTCAGTACAACCACCATGCTTTTATAAAAGACTTCACCAAGCCTGCACAAAGCTATCAGCTATACTTGTATGATATAATTTTGTGTGGTTATCCAGAAAAGTGTTCTCTCAGTGGGTGTCATTCAGCATCAAAACTGAAGGGGCTGGTCTTTGAGGAAAAGTGAAATGAATCAGATATATTTATCTTCCCTGCGCAATAGGAAGACCTATAGGAAAGACATACTTTTCTTTCTTGGAGGTAGAGCATAATAAGGCCCATGTGTTAAATTCAGGTAGTTCACTGCACTGCTTGTAATTCTGATCACTCTCGAGACAAATAGAAAGATCAGTAAAAGGCTTGTAAGAGTTGAAGGAAGAAAGGAGTATGGAGCCTGAACATCAGCATCAATTCCCTAACAGTCAGGACATTAAAATGTTTCAAGATTTTATTTTATACATTAAACCAATGGGATTTTTAAGCAGCACACAGACTGCTCAGGGGTTTCGGCTTCATTGCGTGGGTCACATAGGCACACCGGGACAAAGCAATTCAGAGCATACTGCTGGGAACAGCTTAGCATTGGACGAAGAGGATGATTTTGTAACCGAACTCTTATTGCTCCCTTAGAGTCTAGTTTCTTTGTGCCAGTGGAAACTTGCCTGAGTAGAAGGGTGTAACACCTTGGGATTTGGTCTGCTCTGTAGCTGTCTTTTTCCAATCCAGTGTGAGTCATCATAATGTCTCAAAACATACTGCACTTCATATACCCCCAGGAAATGCATATTAAGATTGTTATTTTTAACTATATTCTCAGGTCTCAGGAAGACATTGATTTAATTTTATGATCTTTTCTTTCCATCCCCCAATTCTACAGAGCTCAGCTTCTATTCTCCATTCATACTTTAAAATGCTAGCTTGCTTGTTTGAAGCTGAAGAGAGGAGTTTGGACAATGAAGCCCTTCTTTTCTTCCTCCAGCTTTCATTTAAAAGGAGAAAAAAAATATTCTGCCCTTGATAGAAATCACATTTTGATGACCTTGAACACACAGGAGATTGCTGCATGTTACATGAAATTGAACCATTACCAGTAAATGGTCACAAATGAAGAAAAATAAGCAAACAATGGATTGATACTGAGAAGACTTTGAAATCCTGAGGGTGATCCACTGCTTGACAATGCATTAGTTCCCTGTTTGTAGTCAAACAGAGACTAGAAGTCATTTACTCTTTGCTTAAAGCACGTGTGTGGTACTAAAATTTTGGCTTTTGATTTCTATGGTTACGTTAAACTGATTAAAAAAATGACTAATCTTAAATCATAACTTTAGGAATGAAAAATTGCCTGAAAATGGCGTTACCTTCTAAGCGTGTCTAGGTTATCAAATTACAGTATTTTAATCACCACCTAAACAAAAATTTCTCCTAAAATGCAAAAAAAAACCCCAACAAACAAACAAAAAACCCCAACATTAATCAGCAGTTGCTAAAGCTTGTTTGTCTTTTCTCTTCTTTCTTCCTCTTCTGACAAACATTTCCTACTTTCCTACTTCTATTGACTGCTTGGGTGAGGCCTCCCAAGACAAGTTTCACTGCCATCATTTCACTGATGCTGGAGGTGTGATCAGGTCATTCTGAAGCTTCTCACTGATACCTTGACACATCTGTTGACGTGTTTCCTTTAAAAGCAGCCTTTTTCTCTGAGAAGATGTTCCTTCCTTGTAGAGGAGATTTATAATTTTTCTCAAACAGACCACATCACTCTAATAATTTGAGCATAGGATAAAAAAAGGATTTGAAGCCTCTTGAAATCCCACTCAGTTGGCAAGTGCTTTCTATCTCAAGATCAGACAAATGTTCACTTTTCTTCTCAACTTAATTGCTATTTAAAGAACATTTATTATAAAAATACCATTTCCTAATTACATGTTCAGGTGTTTATCTTCTGGTTGGATCGAAATCCCTGAATACACATATTTCTGCATAAAAAATTAGGCATATATGCAGAGAGAAGACAATACTCCAATTCCTTTTCAAAATTTCATCAGTATGGCTTTGAACATTTCTCAAGTTTTCCAAAACGCTAAGAATATGATAACATTTCAGTGATCTACATAATAACACTTCTCACTTTAGCATCTCTTAATAGTTCCTCTGCATGCAGCAGTTTGAATTTCCCGATGGCTTGCTGACATCTTTTTGGCATTATTGCAGCGGCTTGATTCACTCAAGAGCCTAATAAGCACTGAGGCTTTACGATTACAAATGGAGTTATCAAGTAAGCTGAAGAAGATCTGCAGACAATTTGGTTCAGTCTTACATTACTCCAAAAAACAGGAGCCTGGAGCAAACCTAATTCACAATTTCCAAACTATATGTAAATTTACCGATCAAACCAGAACAAATCACAAAGGACATAGAAAGAACAGTGTTTCCTGTTAAAGAAAAAAAAAAAAGGCACCTAGTGAAAAAGATCCGGGTTAAGGAGATGAGGAGATGTAGTAACAGAGTAGAAAGCTGGTTCTCTCTCTGTTATAAACTTGTGTCATGTCAAAAAGAAGGAAGATTCAATGGAATCTTTGTGGTGTTTTGCATATCTCACATTAGCCACGTAGTAACCATATGGCGCAGTCAGGAAAAGATAAGCCGTGAGAACATGCTTGCTTAATTTTTAAAGCCCGGCTTTATACTAACAGAAATATTATTAGTTGATAATAATCATGGAGTTATTTTTCCAATGAATTTAACTGCAGTAAGTACTTTCTATACAAATATGTTTTACAGAATAGGTTTTTTTTCTCCATAATGTAAGTATATAGAGAGAATTTTTCCTCACTTGCAATCATTTTTCTTTATTATTAGTAAAGATTCCACCTTGGATTTTTCAAAATACCTCTGACAAGGCAGTAGTGTCCAGAATAAAAAACAGTTTGTTCTTATTTTCTGTGCTTTACCAGTTCCACTTTACAAGGGGAAATGCTAGAAATTACCTCTTTGTTCAAAAGGCAATTTAACTCCTTCAGATTGAACAGGGCCTAGAGAGAGAAGCCAGGTGTGTTACACAGCTTAGCACATATCTGAGCCAGTTTCAAAACGTAAAACTGAGTTTCTGATCGATTAGTATGCAACGCTTAATTTTTTGTGTGGTTAAAAGAAAAGGGAGGAAACATTACTAAAAAATGTGCTGTTATTAAAACTCTAAGTTGGTTTTTATTCATACAAATGGACAAAGAACACTGGGGATCCTGAAACTGAGTAAGAAACTGAGACCTAAATATACACCCCCTTATATCTCAAGTAGGTCAGATCTCAGCTTAGACTTGATTTTTCCTTTTGGAATGAAAGTTAGTGAAGTGAAATATGAGGTGAGTCCTTCCCTTCTGCAGGTGCAGTCTGAAGAAAGAATACAGCTCTCTACAGAATACAGAATTTTCCCCAAAGTCCCCCAGGATGCCTAAATTCCTTCTGTGTCCTTGACCCTCCATCAGCAGAGAGCTAGGAATTCTTGAATGTTTTTGAGGAGTGTTGAGTGGGAGGCAAATAAAAGAAGTCATTGAGCAGAGAGATTTAGGGAGAACTTTGACCGTCTTTTGATGGTCCCTTTTGATGGTTTTCTGAAGATCCATGTGGGGAGCAAGAAGGAGCCTCTTTACACCCACAGAGTGGAAAAGCTAAATTCCATCAATGGAAACAGCAGTGAGCCTATAGTGCTCCTCGGTGATCTCATGCAATATGCATCTGTGTTTTCCAGCTGAGCACTCTCTGTGAGCTTTGTGCAACACGTTTAGTCTGCCCTTTTGACATTTCACTGAAAATCTCACAAGTGGCCTCCCAGGAAAGCAAAATCAAAGCACTCAATACGTTGGGGTGAAGGAAGAGTCTGAAAATGTTTTCTAAGCTCACAAAACGATACCGAACTTGATTCTTATTTTTGGTAACAGCTTTTTCTTCACAGCAATGACAAGGTAGCTGGGTGCATTTATTTTTATTGCACTAATACTTAGATAGAGAACATTTTACGTCTGAGTTATCAGTACTGATAAGTCGAGGAGTTTCTGTTTTGGTAAGGATTTTGCACCTAAGAGCTGAAAAGGAAAAGGGTGGTTCTTAGGTTCAATTACTTTTTTATCTTGAAAAATATTGATTTATTACAAAGCATTGTTATAAAAAGTATTTTTTGACAAAAATCAAAATTTTGCTTCATTTTAAACCTTTTGAGTAATACAGGTGTGACTCCAAACAAATTTTGGGTGTTGCTTTTTTTTTTTAATTCCAGGGATTTGATTTAGATAGGACTAGAGATGTTTCATGTGCAACTACTACCGTTTACTGGTTTTATGGTCCGTTGGAAATACACTAGCAGCATTTTAGATGGGTCAATTCAAGCTAGAAATAGAAACAACTAGTTCCCTATCATCTCCAATGTATTTCTCCAGATGTTGCGATTTAGTGGACAGCTTAGCATAATGGGTACATTCTGCTGAATTTTCTTCACTTACCCCCATTCAGTTTATTTGGCAGGTTCAGTTACACCTGTGTTGAGTTTCTGTTTGTACCCAAGAACATCCCAGCATAGTCTATATTAGTTCACACGACTGAGAGAGCAACCCAGTATACTGAAGCAAGAGCTAGGGTCCATGTCTTCAGTATTAAAGATCATTCACCATGTGCACCATCGTTCATCTAGTGCTTTGAAACCAGTTTGGGGTTTTAAGGGCTCACAGTCTCTGCCAGCTTAATGCAGCTATCTGTGGGATAGAGTCAAGGAACTACATTGTGCAAGAAACTGCAAGAGAAGAACAAAAGACACCTGGAAATGGAAAAGACTTGAAAAACTGTGGCTCAGTGCTACCATCCTATCTGCCTTTGCAGAATGTTATTTTTTGAGACCTTTCCAGGAATGGTGTTGCACTGTTATTTTATCAATATTTCTCACAGGGAGTGTAATGTATACAGAAACCTTGGCCAGGCACAGAAGGTTTAGTCAATCCATTTTCCAGATCAGTGTGCATGGGCACATAAACGAAGAGGAAGGAAAAGCCTGATATTCCATCCCATTCTTTGCTAACCTTCTTGCGCACAAAAGAGTGAAGCGTGCCCCCACATCAGTACCCATTTGAATGGGTACACAAAACAGATGCATGCAGAGACCATTTTGGAAACCTTGTTTCTAGATACTAAAAAATCCAGGTTGGTTGTTCAGAACAGACAGTGACTGCAGCTGATGTCAGTGGCTTTTAAAAACAGCAGGTCGGTCCTGAGATTTAAACATGTCAACTTACTGAATCTGGTGTTAATTGTGAAGTGAATTTCCCAAATTTCTAGACATCAGCAAATGTGCACCTGTTATGCCCAGAAGCAAAAAGCTCAGCATACCATTACAATCATTGAGGAATACTGCTGTGATTCACAGTTACTTCTGTTTACTTTTGCTTGTTATCTGCTAAAAACATATTAAGAACATTTAAAACAATCTGGCTGAAACTGGAAATGGAGACTTTAGTCCTCCATCTCTGAATTGGTTTAACATAGCATGCAGGTTTAAATACGGCAAAAAACGATAGCTCAATTTTTGAGACATTTTGCCATGTGCAGTAAACCTGGGATTACCCACCACAGAACCGAGCAGGAGAAAGCATCACACTCCTTACCTGCTTCAAGATTAATAATATCACTCCAATGAGATTAGAGCCATTACTCTTCCTGACCTGACCCAAATGATACAAAATGGGATTTTAAAGACAGTGTCTACTGAAAGATCTAGCAGAATGATGAGGTGCACAGAATAACTACCATGAGGAATCAGCAGCCTGTCAGGGTTATAGAGAAGATACCCCATTAGGTTTAGCTATTATCCCAGAAGAAGATTATAGTCATAGATTCTGACCTTTAATTAAATGGACAGCACAGAGAGAAAGATAAACAAACTTGTGCAAAAAAGTGGCAACCTTTACTGTCTTGGTAACAAGTCTGTGAAATTGAAAAGGGACGGTGACCAATGGGAGATTTTACAGATTGCTTTTTCTCTCATTTGGTGAAAATGCACAGATTTGTGATGACGTGGAACAAAAAGTCATGAAAACTTCTGATTTATTGACTAAACAGTAAAATAACTATGGATTTCCACAATTAGGAAAGGAAGAAAGGAAGAAAGGAAGAAAGGAAAGAAAGAAAGAAAGGAAGAAAGGAAGAAAGGAAGAAAGGAAAGAAAGGAAGAAATGAAAGAAAGGAAGAAAGGAAGGAAGGAAGAAAAGAAGGAAGGAGGCAGTGCTGGTGGTGGAATCCATCATTTGAATTGGATCAGCATATATTTTAAAGATGTTTTGTTTTTACTCTGTAGAGAAGTGGTTCACTTGTTGCTGAAGACGAATGAACACCAGATAAGGTCTGGCATTCTTTTGCCCTGAATATCATTTCCCTTGGGCCACAGTATGGCAGGATAGTAACGCTCATCACATTTCGTAAATACTGAAAAAATACACAATGAGAAAAAATGTTGGTGACTTCTGGAAGTGACATAAATAAAAAAATATTTGTCAGTGTGTTTGGGGTAAGTTTACTTCTTAAACCTTCATTATTCAAGGACACTCCCATAAAGTAATACATCTCTGGATCTAGTTCTAAGCTATTTGTGCTTATGCAGATTGAGCTATACCTTACTTCATGATCAATGCTAAGATAATGTTCTACTTGCAGAATAAGCCCGTGTAAGCATGAGCAGCTCACAGCACAAGCTAATCTGTCAATTATTTGTAAATGCTGTGACAAGAATTGCTGAGTTCTCATTATCAGTCACTTCTTGAGAAAAGACAAAACTGTTTCATCTAATTAAACTTAAAATCACTGTTGATTCTGATTCTATTTGCACTTAATCTGACCATCTCTAAGCAGAGAACACAGAATTTTAAAAATCTGGAACTCTTCATTGTTATTTCTTTTTCCATTGTCTGCAGACCTGTGTTATAAAAATTGCAATGTATAAAAAAGCCCCACGACTGAGAACCTTGAAGATGACAAGACTAGAAACAAGACTATTTCAGTGAGCTCTAAGATGACAGTTTGCATACACACTAGGAAAAAGATAGAGCTATTACTATGGCTGACAAGTAATGAATCTTCCCAGCTGATTTAAAACAGGTTCCACAAAAACTGAAAAAAAATACAACCAAACAAAAACAAATTATATACATGAATGGCAGGTCTTACTGCACTTACCAAACATATTCTGTTTAATATTTTATGTTTTTCAGGAGAGTCTAATGTAATTTACTATAAGTTACTTGAACTACTTGAATTTGAAAATATTCCCTAGGCATTGTGGGGGAAGCATATGTTTCAAAACTGATTCATAGCTGACTGGGAAATAGGATTTTTCTTTTCCAACAAACCAAGAAATTGCTGCTTTAAGCAACCTGGAAGTTTCCAGCACATCTACCAAGATCTAGCACAATGTTGGATTCTTTCTCTTCTGGGTTCAGCTATAACAACGCATGGTGTAGTGAGTGGTATCTCTTGTCCTGTGTCATGCTACGGTAGCAAGTTGTAGGGGTCAGTCCTGTAGCTCCAGCTGTAATACCCAATGCTTTAATCAACTGAAGACTCAATTTTCAACTCCTGGTCATGACCAAGGCGGCATTTGTCACATACTACAACTGCATATTACAGTAACTTAGCGACTTTCATCTGAATAAGAGAATATTTGTGGAGTTTCAAATGCAACGATAAAGATGAGTGATAAAATAATTTAACGGAATGTGTACTCACCTCTGGAAACTTAAGTGCAGCTCCCAAACTGTTCATTTGCATCGTCATTGCAACAAGTCTCTGGCCATTTAATTATTTTTTTCCTCAGTGAACAGTAGTTTTGTTCAAAAACTTGCAACATCCTGGCAGCCTTTGCATACCACAGTCAGAGCTCTGGAATACCAGAAGCACTTATCCTTAAGGATTAAGATATTTGAATATCTAGGGAGACTGGCAAAATGTTCCCTCTACCAAGAGTTAGATTTAAATATATAGCAAATATACATATGCATGTTCTCATTCACATAATGATAAATGATATTGACAAGCAGCTTCAATTTTCATTGGTTAAAAAATATTTTTTATTGTTTTAAGAAGAAAAAGAAATTAAAATCTGGTTGCATAAAAATTTGAATTTTAAAAATAATTATATTTAACATCTGTAGACACCTCCACACACACAATTAATTTTGTACTGACCCCAAAGAAAATAAAACATTTAAAGAAGACTACTAAGACAGGATGAGGTGTCTAAAATATAAGAATTTATCCCAGGAAAATCTTATTTGTGTGAATTATCTCATTGGCCTTCAATCAAAGTGTTCACATAAGTAAGATTTACAAGATCAATCTACTATCTTGCTGACTATCCTTAAAATCAAGGACATTCAAGAAATGAGGGACACAAAACAATGATTCCACCGTATTAAACATTAAATCAATGATCAAATATTAAATGGAGGATTACAGAAAATGACTAAGATGTATTGTTCTTAATTGCGTAAGTTGAGGACCCAATTGCTGGTTTCATTTGCAAAAGGGAAATAGTTTACAAGGTTAATTGCAGTGTCACCTCACAGCCTCCAGTTCTTTTTCATGTGCAAAGCAACTGTGAGCAGATGGACAAGAAGAACATCTGGCAGAGAGAAGCGGGATCAATGCTGCTGACAGTCCTGACTGATTTCCTTCGGTGTGCTCACAAAATCACTGGTGACAGAAAGAGCAGTCAGAAGTAAAGCTCCAAGCCCAGAGTGAATCTTTCCTGATGATATTAGGGAACAAACTAACTTTTGCAGCCCTCCCTGCCAAAGTTTGGAAGACCTTAAATACCTTGCAAAAAAAGTGGTGATAATTGGCTTTTGAACATTCTATGTCCTTAAAATAAGTGACACTCTCATGCAGTTCTCTTCATTCACATTTACTTTTATCTCTAAAACTACCAGCTTCTAATTTAAGCTTCATTTGTGGAAAGGTGTGCCTGTGAACCAACTGTAAGTTTCTTCCTTTTCATCCACATATCACTGTGTCAAAATATGGCAGGTCCTATGAACCACAGGTCTGCAGACAGCATCTAAGACTGCTAAAGCAAACCTGTAGGATCCACAATATTATGCTGCAAGTTCTTTCAATTATTTAGTACTACTTTTAAACTCTTTTTTTTAATGTGACTTTAAAAAGGGAGTTGGCTGATGTAATTTCAAAACCACCCTCCAACATCTTGGAGAGTTTTAGTAATGAGAGTCCCTGGTTTGCACAAAAGGACAAATGAAACACCTGTCTTCAACAAATTCCAGAAGAAAGATCTGGGGCATTACAAGCTAGACAATCTCACCTCCGTTTCTGGAAATCTGTCCTCATGGAAACCATTTCCAGGCAAAAGAAAGAAAAAAAATGTTAGCTGGAAACTAATAGTGCAGATTTACTATGAGGAAATTATTCTTTATCAACTGGGTTATCTTTTGTCATAAAATGACTAGGTCTATGGGCAAGGGGAAGGCAGTGGGTATCATTTATCTTGATGCTAACAATGCTTTCAACATACCAGGAAGATAATGTTCAGAGTGACCATGATAAATTTGAGAAATTGTGCAAGAGAAACCAGGATTTAGTACAATGTCGACAAAAGCAAAGACCAGCCTGCAACCTGGAATGGAAGAACCCCAGGCACTGGCAGAGGCTGGAGACCTGTACCGCACTGTCACAGAAGGACCTAGGAGTTCTGGTTAAAAGAAAGTTGAACATGAGTCAGTCGTGTGTCATTGTGAGAAGTAACTACATCCATAGCTGGTGAATCAAAAGAAGTGATGGTTTCCCTCCACCTGGCACTTGATGAGGCTGCATCTGGAATACTGCATACGGCTCTGGACACAGGAAAGACTTCAACAACCTGGAAAGAGTCTGGTGGCACTATCCTAAAAAACTTGGGTAGCTGGGGCATATAACATAGAAGGTGAGACTGAGATAGGGTTTGTTTAACTTGGAGAAGGCTTACAGGGGATCTATTTGCTGTTTTTCATTCCCAGAAGTGAGATTATAGAGAAAATGAAGCCAGAACATTCTCAAAGATGCACAGTTAAAGGACAAGAGGTGGCAACAAGGAAAACTTATTAGTCATAAAGAAAAATTAAAATCTTTCCAACAAGAGTGGTTACATACTTGACGTAAGTTTGGAGTAAGCCTTGATTGAAGAAGGAAGTCGGACCAGAAGTTTTGAAGACTGCCAAATTTTCTGTCATTTGATTGTCAGGCTTTATAACGTAAGGTTCATTCTATTCAGATCAGTAGTACCTATCCTGCCACTTAAAAAGTGCTGTTAACGGTGGTGCTTAATGATTCAGTTCTTTGCTTTCTTGTAAGCTTGAAAACGTCATCTTTGCTGGTTTCAATATTTTGCTCACCACTCTTGTGAAATTTCTCTCTTTTCTGTCCGATTATTCTAAGCAGATAATTTTCTAATGAGGCCCCCAAGGCAATCTATAAATGCCAGATTTGTTGACTAGTCAACCAACCTGAGAAAGGCAGCCTGTGGTTCTTGACAGGGCTAAAAACATCTTTCTAAAGTATGTGAAGCTCTATCAGCTCTAGCCTTCTTGGTGAGGTATTAGGGCATTTGTATTTGGATACAGAGAGGTGAAAAATCCAGAAAATGTAAGCCCTTCTTGAAGAGAGGAACATGCACAGGGCTAAAGAGAAAGAGAATGAGTCTTGGCAGGATAACGGAAAAAACATGGGAGATGTTAATCGTTCATAAGAACTCAGAAAATCTTTACAGAGAAGAGAACTTCTGCATGAAAAAAATGTGTTGCAGCAAAATGGCCATTCGCTGACACTGTGCCATATCATATCAGTCTTTGAGCACTTTTTTTTCTTTTCTCCTAAAATGCAGGAGAATGTAAAACAGTGGAAAGAGCACTCTGTTTAAGATAATGAATAACAGAATCCTCTCAGAAAAATGTTATATTTAGAAAAAAGTTCTAAAATATGTGTAGAAAATAGTGGAGAATAACATTAAGAAATATTAGGCAATATTTAAGGTACGTTAAAATAGACAGACATATGAAATGTGTGTGTACCTCTTCACAAATACTCAGAATCTAAAGAATTAAAAGGTTAATGTAAATCTCAGGATTCAAATGGAAATATAGCAGATTTCTCCAAAGTTTGATGAAAGCAATATGATAAGTGAAACTCTGTAAATAGGAAAGTAAAAATTATTAATGACTAAGAGATAGTCACACCAGAAGAGTCACGGTGTCTTATGTTAATGAAGCTTTAAGTCAGATGTGTGTGACTCATTGATAATGTCACAGAAAATAACAAAAAAGTTCTTTGTTGAAGAGGGATAAGTACAATATGGGGGTTTTACTATAAGTCATCGAAAATTATAACAACGAAGTGAAAAGCAAGAGAAGTGAATGTACCAAACACAATATTTTGATGACTTTATGTGGGTGGGATCAATTTCATAATGCACCATGGTGCAATGATAACATTTTTGACTCCATCAACAGATATTTCTTGAACCAGCCAGTCAGAGACTTACAGATCTGGGACAGTCTTTGGTTATCTCTTGAGAATGCTTGAGATCACTACTCAAGATAAAACTGCTGAAGAGAATCTCTATAATAGTGGCAATAATGCAGGGAAATTCTAATCCTCATAAGAAATCAAAAGGCAAAAATATCATATAGTAAATGACTGATTTTAAAAGAGAATTAACAAAATGCGGATGAAGAAAATCAAAAGGCACAGTGAAAAAGGCCTGTATGGCACACAGAGAATGATCATTGCTGCCACAGAGGATCAGTGTTACACACCACAAATTAAGTATGACTTTAAAAGAACTCAATACAAACTAATGCAATCAAACTGAAGTATTAGAAAGTGATTACAAGCACAGACATCTCTCAGAAAGCGAAATCTGTCTCTTAATGGGTAAAACTGAAAACGAACTTTGACAACCCTAAAGTATAATAAAGGTGCATGAGAAAAGATTTTTATCGGCAACTTTCTCGTCACAACACACTTTAAAACACCACAGAAGCATAAGTTGAAAGTACGAAGCACTAGATTGTTTAGCTTGTAAATTTTGATGCTGTAAGAGGAAAGTGAAGTCTTTGCAAGACTACTTAACTTTTTTCATTGGTTTACACAGAATGATTTTGGGAATTTCTCACACTGATGACTTCTCTCTGTACTTACAATGATGAACTGTGTAAAATTGAAATGTTGATAGAAATGGGTTTACAACAAATTGCCCAACTTTACAGCAAGAAATTGCCAAATATTTTTAAGAAACTCTAATGGAAGCGTAAAAAGCTCCCTATAGTATATAATCTGATGTTTAACTTGGCTTTAGTATCGGGGGAATAAAAGTAAGGTTTTAAAAATAAGTTACATTTACAAAGTCTACCATAGCCAATGGAATAAAGGAGTGAGGTTGCCACAGAGGAATGCTGGAAAGGTGGAAGTCATGACCATAAAATTGCTGAGAGTCATTAAATTATCAAAAGTGACTACAAAGCTCTGGGGCAGTAGTCAAGGACATGAGGTTCCATGTGATCTCCTTAGTCCTGTTGGTGAGGGGAAAGGGTGTGAGGAGAAGGGCACTAAAAGAAAAAAATAATTGCTGGTTGCAGAACTAGTTTAAGTAACAGATTTTTGGGTTCTACAGCCATGTGACTCTGTTTGCAGACCAGTGTCTGCTTGGGAGAGGTGGGTAGCACCTTACTAAGTAGGGTAAAACTATTTTTGCCAGTACAATGGCTGATCTCATTAACAGTTTTAAACCAGGAGCGATGGGGGAGGGACAGGGCAACCAACAGGCCTGAGAGGGACTGCCGAGTAAAGGACATGGAGTGCTGTGATGGGAAGGGAACACGTCAACAAAACAGGGCTTGGGTGCGCCACCCCCAGTACCTGCACATAGTCAAGGAGGTCCTACAAGGTAACATTGTGGACAAATCCCTCAGAGCCTCTTCCTCTTCAGGAACTCAACATGCCGGTGTGCGCTGCTTAAGTGCTTGTGTACTAATACACTTGGTATGGGGAACAAAGAAGTTGGGCTAAGAGATTTGTGTGCAGTTGCAGAACTATGATCTTGTGGGGATGACAGACATGTGGTGGGATGGCTCCCATGACTGGAGTGTGGCAAGGGAGGGATACAGGGTATTTAGGGAGGACAGGAAGGGAAGAAGAGAAGGGCAGTCACCCTTTACATGACAAAGCAGCTGGCCAACAGAGGGTGTATGAGTTAGGGCTAAAGAAAGGACAGGCAAAGGTGACTTGATAGTGGGTGTCTGCTACGGGCCATCTGACCAGGAAAAACAAGTGAATGAGGCAGAATGATAGGAGCAGTGTCACGTTCACAGCCCCTGGTCCTGGTAAACAACCTGATGTCATAGAATCACAGAATGGTTTGTGTTGGAAGGGACCTTAAAGATCATCTCATTCCAATCCCCCTGCTATGTGCACGGTCACCTACCAGTAGATCAGAGTGCTCAAAGATCCATTCAACCCGGCCTTGAACCTTTCTGCTAGAGAGATGACACAGTAGGGCATGAGGAATCCAGGAGGTTCTTGAAATGCCTTGATTATAACTTCTACCTCCAAGCAATTGAAGAGACAATAGAAAGTGCTCTGTTGGACCTCTTACTCACTGAAAATGAAAGGCTTGTTGAGACTATGAAAATCAAGGGCAATCATGACTGCAGTGACCATGGGATAATGGAGTTCAGGATCCTGAGGGTAGGGAGGAGGATGGAAAGCAAGATCAAATCTCTGGACTTCAGAAGAGCAGTATTCTGTCTCTTCAAAAATTTGCTTAGGAGAGACCCGTGGGATAAGGCTCTGGAGGGAAGAGGAGACCAAGAAAGCTGATTAATATTCAAGGATCACCTCCTCCAAGCTCAAGAGATAAAGTGGTGAACAACGAGCTCACTAGCCCAACTCAAACAGAAAAAGGAAGCATACAGAAGGCGGAAGCAAGGAATGTGGGAGAAATATAGAAACATTGACAGAGCATCCAGGGATGAAGTTAAGCAAGCTAAAGCCCAAAGGGAATTGAATCTGGCGAAGCACATCAAAGAAATAAGGGCTTCTATAAGTACATGGGCAACAAAAGGAGAACTACAGAAAATGTGGACCTGTTGCTCAACAAGACAGGGGACCTGTTTACACAGGGAGTGAAAAGGAAGGAAGTACTGAATGCCTTCTTTGCCTCAGTCTCTACGTGAGAAACATGGACAAACTGAGAAAAGTTCTTTATGAACCTGATTTCTAGTGAAATCAATGCAAGTGCAAGAAGAAATAGGTGTTTATAAAGCCATCACCTACATGGCACTAGCCAACGGAAACAGGGCTAACATGCTTTATGAGCAATTGTCCTAAATCTAATTAATTACACAAACTATAACCCTCAGTTTTTCATTATCTAAAACACTGAATCCTTCTCTCTGCAGTTTTAGTTCTGATAAACAAAATACTATTTATGGATATTTTACTTCAGCTTGTGATATCCAGTGCCACAGCAAGTTACAAGATAAAATCTTGAAGGTACAGCCGTAAGTACCAAGCAGCACCAGCTTGTTGAAAAAGAAATCTGTTATAGAAAATCATAATTTTGGATGAGATTTTGTAGAAGAGATGTGTTTGCTTCTTTAATTTTGGGGCTACTGCCAAGAATCTATTCAGCGCAGAAAAATACTAGGAAGTAGGCTAGAGGATCGTTAGCATTTTGTAGACAGGATTTGACACCTTTGCTGCTATGTACATATCAGTCTTTTTGTAGGTGTTGTACTAACATAGATTGACCAAGACTTTTTCTCTGCTTGTTTTTGTTATCATGATATAGTGGCACAAAACCAAAACCAAAACCAAAAACACCCTACCTTGTTTTCAGAATATAATTTTTTGTCAGATTACAAATGATGCTGTAGCCTGCTAATTTTGAATCCCATTTCACAGGGACTGAGTCATCTTTCCCTGGTTTGTCCAAGTCAATAAGTATCCTTACTAAACTGTCCAGTACTCAGTTAAATGAGGATGCCAGTTACACACGCACAGTAAGTGACAGGATCCTTTTAGTAAATACAAGAGCAGTTAAGATTCATTGCTGTTGGTAGCATTATGCCGAACAAGTGAACAGAGAATAATTACATAGCTTGTCAGTAAGAAGTGTTCTAGAGGAAAAAATGTTTAAAAAAGACAAAATTCAGCTTTCTAGTGGAGGCCATTTTAAATGACATCGATATTCTCCTGAAACAGCCAGTAGCACAAACCAAATACTCTCATCTATGAAATGAAAGTCTGAAAGGAAGTAAGGGCTTGTTTATTGCTTACAAAATGTGCTTCCTTATCCAATTCAGAGCAAGAAATCTAAATACTTTATAGTTTGACATATCAAGATAACAGTAATTTTCCAATAGGAATCTGCAAACACTTCTTGCAAAGTTCTGGCAGCACAACAGTTACAGGGACAGGTAATATGGTATACTGGAGCCTTCTCATGAAAAGAATTTCCACTCAGTGTCAAATGGACACTTGTCAAGCCAAGATGAA
The DNA here is from genome assembly GCF_000710305.1 of Buceros rhinoceros silvestris. Lineage (NCBI taxonomy): Eukaryota > Metazoa > Chordata > Aves > Bucerotiformes > Bucerotidae > Buceros > Buceros rhinoceros. Next base: position 74,494 of record NW_010390022.1, on the reverse strand, counting down.
TGTACATACTTAAAAGAATGTCGTCCATCTCGCCTGACAACTTCTGTAGTCTGAAAAAATTCAATATGCTTCAGATATGATAGTTCAAGTAAATGTGTGAAGCACCATATGGAAGAAGTGAACACCTGCTGCAAGGTGTCACCTAGCAATATTGCATGTGTCTGATGGAAGATTGCTGACATAATTCAAGGAAGGGACAGAGTTTGTCCCCTACAGATGAAGAAATGATGGTAATGTGACTCACAGGGGACTTGGAAAAAAGAGCAGATCCAAAATCTGTCACTTTTAATAATGCACTTCAACAACTGCAGTTGCCATTTTTCTCAAGGTGTTTTTTTAACCATTGTCAGCTGCATGATCTTCTTTTGCCCTTTGGTTTACTGAGTTGGTTTATAGGGATGAAGGATATAATTTTCTTATGGCATATGATCAGGCACTTTAGAAATTCCGCTGAGGACTTCCCAGTACAATCTTTCTTTCTCTTGTTTAGCTGGTATCATTATATTCACGTTTATATGATAAAGAACCGTTATGACAGAGAATGGTAGGATGATGCCCTATTTTATGAATGGTGTAGGGAAGGCTCTGTGTTCTTGGAAAGAAGTAGGAACACTAAAAATTCTCTGCGCAACATGATAACATTGATTAAAATGAAAGTGTTATCTCATTGGAACATCAAAAATACTGTAAATATACCTGGAGTCAAAGGAACCTAGAGGGTGTGGGGGGAGGGAGTGGAAGGAGAAGTGAAACACACTGTTCATTCAGGGTATCTTATTCTGAGAGGACTGCCAACAAAGGAGAGTTGGCTGAGGAGACCAAGATATGCAGCACATCAAGGAAGATTATTATTTGTTAAAATAAGTAGGAAAAAAAAAGTTTTCTAACTGTTTTTGATGAAGAACATTCACACAGAGGGCAAAGCACAGTCTAGCATTTAGACTAACATCTGAACATTGTTTCTGTGTGATGGTTTATGGGGAAGGTTTTTCTTTCTTTTAGCTAAGCATATCAAGTTTGGCGAGAATTTATATGAATGCAAGTAAAGAAAAGAGCTTAGACTACAGGAATGTGACAAAGGCAAATGGTGTTCCCACTATTCATTCCAAGTTTTGTTCTTTATTTAGTTAGATTTATGTAATGAAAAAAAATGCTGTACTCAAAGCTCTAGGATCTCCCTCTTAATCTTTCAGTGGTGTTCTGCATCCAGCAGGATTAAACAACCACATATTCAGCACGAACAAACCCACTCAGGTGAGGCAGCCAATGAATAACACAAAATCCAGTATGGAGCGTTACCTCTCTCTGAAAAATCCTTATACACAAATGGTTTTGGCCATGTTCCTGGACTGTTCCAGAATAAATCCAAGTCACAGAGATCCAGGAGTGATCACAAAGCATATCCTGTCCGCAGCATGTATCTGAGTGGGGGATTGAGGAGCTCTTAGATAACCAGGTCTCTGACTTAGGACTGGAGAGACAATGACCAGCACCTATGAATATTCAGCATAAATCCTCCTAGACAAACACCCTGCTTGGTCTTTTGTCTTCTCTGCATGACTAGGTTTAATCTGTAGTGATAAATTATGCATTGTAATATCCTAACGTTTAAAAGGCTTTGGACAGCGGGGGCCGGATATCAAAGCAAAGCTAATGTAACTCTGCAGCAGCTAGATACCAGTGAAGCAAAGCTGTCTCTCACACTTTGTGCGATCACCATCAACCGGCCACTGAGTACCAACCCTAAAATTCAGTGATTTAAACTGAACAAACCATCAACAACCAGAGAGCTCTTTATAGGGAAACAGTTGGAGCTTGCCCTGCCATTTCCTAGCTATTGCTGTGTTGATCGCTTTTACCTACTATATCATATAACCATTTCCTTCAATTTCCTTTTCTTCTTATTGAAAAACTCTAGATTAATTAATTCTCAGGGATTTTCATGCATGATTGTAAGTGTATTTGTATATATGCCTGTGTGTCTGTCAGAAGATATTATCGTGAGGTAAATACGCATGACTGCTTAATTCCAGAGAAATAGCCTATGCATCATCTGGCAAGGCGTAAGTGCACGTAGGTTATTATGAACCCTGCAGCTACATTAATTTAGTAAAGTTTTCACAGATGTGTGGCTACATTAATAAGGAAACTATTTCTTTCTCCTGTGTCTTGCTTTGTTTTGCAATTGCATCCCTTCTGTGTCTACGTAATGAAGAAGGTCCATTTATAGAAAGAATGAAAAGGTGCAGTGAGTCATCAAAATAAAACAATTTTATAAAGAAAAGGTTGTTCTGTAATAATTTGTGGCAAAGTTGGAAATAATTGGAAGCAATGTTATAAACACTTTCCATAAATATGGCATTCTGGGAAAAGGAATCGTTGCTATTTTGGAAATTAATCTAATTTTTGTCTGCACATTGTCATTTCTGTGAATAGGACTTGTCAGCTTGATTTGTTGCAATGCCTGAATTGCTTGCTTAATCCCCAAAATATAAATAAAACATTTAATTGCTTTAACTGGGAATGTTAACCTTTTCGGTACTGTTCACTGAGTGTGCATCTCAGGAACAAGTTTTTTATTGCCTTTACACATTTCAAAATATGATCTCAACAAGGTTATTGGAAAAATATGAAAAAAAAAAACATTTAAAGGATGGCTCACTAAAGAATCCTAGGGTGTGGGGAACAATACTGCATAGAGATTGAGTCCCTTTCAGACCAAACTCTTCCATGAGACATAGAATGAACATGTGATTTTTGCAAGTCGGCTCCGTTAGCTATCATGGACCAATCACAGCGGTCACACTTACAGATAGGGGAAGATTATCAGATAATCCTGGTCAAGGAGTATGGGATTTTTACATCAAGCTCTGCGTTTTGTGCTGTCCCTGAAACGTAAGTACAAAGAAGAACAATTCAGATTAACAGTGCTTCCAGGTAGAAGTGTTAAAGACTGAGACAGAATAAGTACTTCATCCGTCCTTCTGCCAGTAAACAAGAAGCATCCAGCATGCTATCCCTGTCCTCTGACATAGAAAAACATGAGGGATCTTCAGAGACTATTCTGCCTTCACGCTCAAGTAATCCTGAGAACAGATAAATAAAAGATGGGGTGGAGCAACCATATTTTACACTGATATTCACAGTTGTTCAGCATCAGTAGAGCTACTTTATTAGTGCACTGGCAGCTGTTGCAGGAGAACTAATAAATGAGAAGCAAAAAACTCAGGAGAGTTATCAGTTGAACTACAACTTCAGAAAACCCACAGGCTATCTAGACCTGCCAGTGAAAAGTATTGCAGTGTGAGCACTCAGCTTTAACTTCTCTCAGAAGTAAGAACGGTGTATACAGCCAGTATGTTAGTGATACCTGAAATTTTGCTTTATGATGTTACACTGAGCAAAATCTATGATCTTCTTTGATTATTTTATCTCAAAAGAATTGTCATGTATAATCTAGATGCCCAGTGGCACACAAAAAAGGTTGGTACCATTACCCAGCTCTTCTGCAGAACTGCCAAAGACTGCCCAAATATTAAGTAAGTTTCTTTTTCCTCTGCTTCTGGCTATGCTGCAGGAATAACTCCACATCTTTGCTTAAAACATAGGAAATTAGTATTATGACTCAAGTAGTCTCGTTTACACTCCATTTGATAGCACAAGGTTTATTTTGTTGCAACAAACTGTAGAACAACTTAACGGCTTTGATTGACTTTATTTCTCATTACATTTAAGTTGCTGAATGGATAAATATCATTTAGAATAATTTTTATGGAAGATTTCTCTGCTAAAGCCATGTGGAAAAAAGAAACATTATAGATGAATACTGTACACTAACTACTGTTTCATTGCTGGCTGGTAGTAGCATTTCAGGAAAGATGGAGCTTAGGAACATTGGTAGCTGTAATGCTAATATATGGCAGTGTAACTTAACAACATTTTGTTTTGTTAGAGAAGATGTTAAGGCTGTCTATATGCATACTTGGTTTTCAGAAAGGATAGATATCCCTATACTTTATTCATTTCACTTCTTTCCTGAATTACTCCCAAATCACAAACATTATTTTACAAGATGTGGACTGGAAAATTCACTGATCAGATACATTACAGTATTTTTAGGCTGGCAAGTGGTACCACCTGTTAAGTTTTCACATATCTAGAGGAAATTACTTTCTCAAGTTCAAACTATTCTGCTTGAAGCTCGTAACTGTGTAAACAGCACGTAAAGATCAAGGAAAATATTGTATAATGGTTCTGCAAAACTCATGCCAGATTAATCCATTTTATAGTTTTATAACATGCCTATGGCATGGATTTTAATGATGTTGAGCTGTTGGCTGGTTAGATTAATGAAATATTAGTGATATATTGTAATAGCACTTTTTAAAATCCACCTAAGAAGACCTTTATTAGTATCTTTAGGAGCTAGAGATGCCTTGAAACTCCCATGGGAAACAGTCAACTTTATTTGCATTTAGGAGCAGTGTTTGCTATTTTGTGAGCCTAAGGGAAGATTAATTAAAGTCAATAGATATATCTTAAAACCAGAAAATATTAAGTCAACGTACTTTCTTCCTACTTCAAAAACTAGTGAAAGAGAATAAAGTGGGGGCTGGCCTGCCAAAGGTCCTCTTCCCAGTCTACACTGACTGAAGGGACTTTCATGTGTCTTATTATAATGCAGATGAAGTGGAGAGGCGTGGAGTAAGACTCAAGTGACTGCTGAAGCTGCAGTTCCTGGTTGCCTCATCTTATGATTCTTGCACTTGGAGGGCTCAAACACTGTAGCACCACCACTCCTCCCCCTTCTGTTTCTTTCCTTCCCCTCTTTGCAAGTCAAAACTGCAGGCAGGTAAGGACGGGCTAGTGCTGGTCTGGGTGAAGGTCTTTGAAGGTAGACAAGGGTGACCACAGCTCAAGCAGAGGTGATGCTCCCTCCAGAAAGGGCACCCCACCAGGCACTGGAGTAGGGCAGTCAAGGCAAGGCTCCTGGGAACAACAGGTCCCACCGACAAGCCCAGTGACCATCAGATAAGTAGGACATGATGGACAGGTCCAGCTCAATGCAAGAAAGGCAGGCAGCAAGCCAGGAGCAGCCTGCAACACCACTGGCCCTCCTCTGCTGTTGGCATGTTTCAGTTAGGCTGAGGGCACAAGTCTGAGCTTCAGTGAGGCCCCTGGGCAGGGGTGCAGGGGTGGAGGTCCCAGAAGAGGTAGTCAGAAAAAATAAGGAACAATGGTGCACTCAAAGGCACAATATTCGGTGACTAAGCTGGTTGTTACTTCAGAAAATTCACCTCTTTAGTACAAAAATTATTTTAAGTGTTTCAATTTGCCATATTGTTTGGCTACTTCGTCTGCTGCTTCCTCCTGCAGGCTGATGTGGAGAAAAAGCCTCAGCGAGGTTCAAAGTGAGGAGGATGGATTCATGTAATTGCTCCTTCATGTATTTGCTGAACTGCTGAGCCCTGTGAGCAAGGATTTAATTTCTCCTTTAAGTGAACATGTTAACTTTTGCTTCACTGTGTCTGTATGACTTCCTCCATTATGGGATGTGAAATACGGAAGAACTACCCAAAGCCAACAAAATCCCAGACTGTTGCTGGAATAAATCAGGAGAATTTAGTTAAACATTCTTTTCCAAACCGAGTATGTCAAACAGTTTAGCTATTACTTTAATATTTTAATTTTTTTAAATTGCATAAAATCTAGTATCAACTGCATATGTCATATACTGAGATCTTAGGAGATCTCATTCTCCTAGAAGTTTTCTAGAGAGAAAGAAGCAGGCATGAACTTCAAGCAGTGCCCATTAGTAAAAATTTTCTTTTTTCCCTCCGGCTGTGATGCCCTGATCTATTTCATGAGGAGGTCTCTTTACTTAAATTATTCTCTAGTGACGCTGGATAGAGTAGCAAAGGAAGAGTCACAGTATCGTGCTTCCCTAAGACAGCCTAATTTGGTAGTATAGACACAACAGGAAAATGCAGAGTTAAAGGCTGAATCTCCTTAATTCACTCCATGTTGTTAAGCAACAGTATAAGAGTGGGATCATACATGGCAGTAAGAATTTCACATGTTTTTCCTGGGTTTTGATGATCCACTGCCATCGTTATTAACCTGCTGTGTTAATATGCGAAAGTAATTTCCCCTCTTCGTGAGTCTCTCATTTGCTTGGCTTTATCTGATGTTTGTCTTACTTGGCAAACTGGCCAGCAGCACGGGAACCTCCTGTCAGTGCTTGTCCACAAGCAGACTTTGCACAGGTGTAACCACTTCACCTAGGAGTAAAATTTGCATATCTAATTCTTTCCTTACACGATGAAGCTGAGTTCGTCTAAGCTTTTTCATGACCACTTAGTGTTTTCATGGCATGCAGCTCGTGGTGTTTATGTTGTTCAGTCTGAACAACACAACAGTTGCATGTGTACTAAGGTTTCCTATGTTCTGCATGGTATTTAGCGCGCTCAGGACTTCTTAAATGCAGCCACGAGGCAACTGACAATAATTATTATTAGGAATAAGGGCTATTGCTAAGCACTTTGTACGTTGATAATACTGCATGAAAAATAGAAGCCTATATTCCCTACTCCAAATGGCAATTTATCCCTAGCTACAGAGAGTATCAGTCTTAACCATGCACATCTATATTACCACTTTTACAGAGCTATTTTAATGCATGCTTCCTCTAATATAGAATTGTAATGGAGGTTTACATGAAATAAAAAAATAATCCTTCCTAGAAGTTTATGCAAGCTGACTGTTCCACTGGAGCCATTATGGTTTATCATGTATTTAAGGCCTTCTAAAATATGAATTATTGATAGACTCCAAGGAGCAATGTTTCTTTATCATTTATAAATATTTATTTGCTGAGTTTCAGAATGGGTATTATTGACCTCATATAGACCATAATGGCTCCAAGTGGTCTATTATGCAATACAGTAAGACATTTTAAAAATCCTATCTCCTATTTGATGTACTGGAAGTATAATTAAGTGCTATTAAAATCCAGGGAATGGGGTAACTTGGATTATGAAGCAATTGTACTTATAACTTGCCTTGTTTTCAATGCACAAAAATAAAGTCTCAAATTTAGCTGCTTAACCATAATTTCAGATATTTCCACTATGAACACATTCACTGATAGTTCCCTAGCTTGCACACATCATCAAACCTGCTTTTTCACTTTGACCTCCCTGAACACACTCCTTCTTCTGTTTGCTGTTGTGTTAATGTATGTGAGAGGAGGTGTCTGTAACATCAAAGGGCAAATTGTGAGCAAAAAGGTAGTTAAAGTGCCATGAGAGTGGCCTGAAATTGGTCAGTGAATGTTGTGACAGTCTCTGTATCACATTAGGTCAGAAGCTTCTCTGTTGAGATGATGGCTTTTATTTACTAATTTATTTTCAATTTCTTTGTGTGTGTGTGTGTGTGTGTGTGTGTGTGTGTGTGTGTGTGTGTGGTTGGGACTGATTGCTAATGTTGCCTCTCTAAGTTACTGAAAGAAATTATATTTTAAAATGCAAGTAACAGTTCATATGGTAGAAACTCTTCTCCTTTCTAATTTGTCCCTACATATCCAAATAAGCCTTTATTCTCAGGATGAAGTTTTGTTAATAAACTGAAACTTCTGAATAAACTCCTCAAATATAGACCTGAATATGATTATTTCTTTTAACTCCACATGCTGTACATCAGATTTCTTCCTACAGGAAGCAAGGCTCAGTGTGAGAATTTCATATACTTTGTACTTGGCATGGTTATAATATAAAATAAATATTAGGTGCATTAGTTGCTAGGGCTGTGTAAGTCAAAAGAGGATCTGGCATGACGTTTATATGGTGACAAGTAGAAAAGTCTCAGTGATTTGTTTAGGAGATCAAACATTTTGCAGAGCTTTGATGCTGGGCACCATTTTCTTAATACCAAGACAATACGGTATTTATAACAACAACAAAAGATGTCTTTTGGAATCTTAAAATGTGGTTTTATTCTTTTTCAGATTCAGGGAAAAACTGTAGAGCATTATGATAGAATCCATGGAAGTCTATTAAATATCACACCTGCCACGCAGAGTGGTTGTCTTATAAAACAGTTCTGCTCAGATGGATTTTCAGTAGTATTTATAATAATTTATAAAACAGTAGAATTTATATTCAGAGAAAAAAAAACCCAAACAAACAAACCGGAATAATTGGTGTTTCCAAACTATAAATCTCAGGTTAAAAGAGCCCGAGTAGGTCACAACTGAATGTATGCATTCTCCTTAGTTTAGCGAATAAGCAAGGCAGCTGGATAAATGTTACTGCCTAGTGAGACAAAAGTATTAAAAACACAGGGACCAGATTCTGCCGTCTCACTCCGAGCAGGTAGTATTTAATTCCAGTACAACTTTCATCATTTTCTTCTGACTTCTTTGTGAGATTAGTACTATATAATATGAACAGATGTGCCAGAATTAACACTTAATAATATCATCTTCTTTAGGAAAAATTACTGATTAGATGGAATGCTTCCCACCCTGTGCTGGTATTCTTTATTCTGAAATTTTGAGTAATTGTGCATTCATGATCTGAAGACAACCAGATGCTTCATATTCCTTTTTATTCCAAAATCCTAAGTATCACTGGTAAAATAAAACAAGAAACACTTGTAGCACTTGTACTCTCGTACACTTGTATCCTTACCGGCATTTGAAAATTTGAAGTATGACAAACTCAGAAACTAAATTTTCTGAGTGTGCGTTTATGCAGTGTGTGAGGAAAACAGACTTCTTCCCAGCCCCTGCCCTGCTGAAAAGCTCAAATTATCTCTCCTACCCAAGAAGTAAAAAATGCCCTAGAAGGCTTTTTTTCAAGCAGTTAAGAGTGTGAGACATCTTAAATTGAATTCTTTCAGGATCTAATAAGGAAAAACTTCCTGAAGAACATTGTTTGAATTAAAGGCTTAATTTCTGAGTCATCAGGTTTTGAGGGATGAACTCAGCAGCTTTCAGCTGCTTTGACTGGAAGTCTAGCTACTGGCACAATTTGTCCATTTCTCTGACTTTCACTTATGCAAGTTACTTATACAGAAGAGAGGCAATTCTGAGATTGTAGAAGAGGTCCAGGGGTAGAAATAAAAAAAAATATTTTTGAGATTTGTTTGTTTATTTATTTAAGTAGAACACTGCAGGATATCACATGTAGTAGAGAAGCGAATAATGACAATAATAAATAAAATTAATAATAAATAAGTGGCAGCAAAAGAGACAAAAAAAAAAATCATTCCAAGGGTGAATCAGAGCATCCAGAGTTCATGTCCTTGGTTTTAATTTCACAGAAAATAATGAAATGCACAGGTACGGCAAAAATAAATAGCTTGCCTGTGGCAGCAAATGGAAGAGCACTACTAATGGAAATTTGGAAATGGCAATTGTAAAAGGAAAGTGAAGTTAAATAAACTGAGCACTGGTACTTCTAGTAGTTATTACAGATAGTGTTTGAAATCAAATTAAAAATTAAATCAGAGAAACACAATGTAATAGGAAATAGGTTTCACTATTTTGGCTTTCAACAGTACATAATAATGATATTTGCTTGTCAAAGTTTTACTTTAAGGTAGGATCTTCACGGCCTGGGTTCCTAGAAGTGTTTTTCTGCAAGCACAGGCAGAGTTGCCCGATGTTCAGAAGGTGTAAATCAGTGGCTCCTTTTTAAAGTCAATGGCGGTGCAGAAAGATGGGTATATTTTGCTGGTTTGCATTACTTTCACAGTATAAAGTGCCTGTATACACGGGATGTTTAAAGGGTCCATTAAACTGAGCTTACAGCTGCATGGATGAAGTAGTGCATATCAGCTGAAAAACTTGCTGGGGAATAAGGTTTAATAATTTTTAGGCAGATAATTAAAATCTCTACCCAAATGCAATTAACCATGTAAAATGAGAAGGGAAAGTTCTCTGTCCAGGTTTTGCCAACTTCCCAGCATTTCTATTTTGGAGAGAAAGCAAGTAGCTTCTACATAAAGCCCCTAATTCTGACATAGCTGGCTGCAGGTGGCAACTGTTTTAAACTGGTTTTACACGTTTGTCGTGAGTGGTTGATGCAGTAATGACATATGTTCAGTTAGTCAACTACCTGTAGAACATTGTGTAACCAATAAAAGATCACAGTCTTCTGCTTCTGATCAACTCTTCTATCAGTAATCAAAGAATAACTTTCATGCTGAACTTGATTCATAAGTTTCAGTTATTCCAAGATAAAGTTGCATTTTTGAACACATACAACCAGATATGCAGCTTAATAACTATGTTTAATATAATGGTATGCTATTTCTCGTAATTAAAAATTGACAGTGTTTAATGTTAACAGTTATTTAGTCAAAAGGTATCCCAGCAGCTTTAACCAGCTGCCTTCCTACTCTTTTTTTCATGAGTGGTACATGCTATATCTGTATTTCACAGGGAATGGCATTTATTTCAAGTTGCAAGTTGGGGAAAGGTTTTGCCATTTATGGTCTAACATTTTAACTCTTAGGGAGTTCTTTCTCTCTCTTTGTTCTCAACAGTGACAGGTAGAATAAAGTGCGATTCTCAGACTGACAGTTCCCATAATTATTTATTTCAGCTGAAATTTTATAATGTTGCTAGAGAACTTTCATCACTGTAATCTACTTTTCTGCAGTTTGATTGCACCTGCTTCCATCAAGTCATATAAGGTCTATTTATTTGTTTAAGCTTTTCTCAGCTGGGTGAGCCAAAGGTTTTGTCTTGCTGACTCAAATCAGACTGTGCAAAAGGACTGTGCCAAAAGAAGGGTCAAGGAACTCTTAAAGGTCTCTAGACACTAAGTAGATTGAGAACAGAGGAGGTAAAGATAATATTAATACAACTGTATTAACAACCGTCCTCTTTTACAAAATTAGGTAGAATTTTTACCCTATGTTCCCCCTTTATTTTGTCAGGCAGAAAGTCTACACAGTCTATATGTTCTATAATTCTCCGGGTTTTGACAGCCTAATTTTAGCTCAGGAACTGAGGCAAAGAAATGCTTTCATAAACTTGCTGTTAGCAACCTGCCAAGGGTAAGAACACCTGGCAAAGCCAGGGCCAGCTTATGTGGGGCTACATCCCACCAGCCAGAAAGGCTACTTGTCTCCCGAGGCTTTTTGAAATACTAGCAGGGCGAACAGCTAGACCAGAGAAAATAGTAAGATAAGCTTAACAGTCTAGCTTATCGGGCTAGCTCTCTTTTGTTCCCCAAGGCTGTGAAGTAGGTTTTTCTTCTTGTTGGCTTTTTGGTTTGTTTTGGTTTTGGTTTTGTTTTTTTTTTTAGCATGTGTTATAGAATCTCAGCTATTGTGTTTAGGAAATAAGAATCCATAATCCATAAGAGGATTTTTGGCTGTAGCTGTTTAGAATCCTATTTTATTTATTTCTCTACTGTCCATTTTATTATCCTTTCTTCAGAAGTCAAAAGACAATATCAAACACGTTGCCGAACAAGTCTGAGCAGTGTTCAGGGCACTTAATGCACAGACAGAAGAAAAAGGAACAGCTAAAGAAAAGGAAAATTCCACTGGTGAAGTAAAAAATCTTTACACTGTTGTTAATTTTCTGTTAAAGTGTTCAATGTTTTATTTACTGTCGTTAATTGGCAGGTGTCACTTCTGGCTGGCACGTTGAAGTCAGTGCATTCAAAACTGTCCTGGACAGCACTGAGATTTGATCATATCCTTTAAACTGACCAAACCAGCACTGGTTCCAGCCAAAAAGAATATGCTTTATTTGATGAGAAGGAAGAAATTCTCTGCCTTTTTCTTGATAGTTGAATAAATTTTCATATCCTAATATCATTCTTATTTGATCAAGTAAAATAGTATTAAATTTCCTTTTAACCACACTAACTTTTCCAAACAGAATTGCCCATCTTTTTTTGAGATATACTTTGGTTAAAAGATAGGGGAAATTCAGAAGCTGTTTGGTTTGATTCCGTCTATAAAAAACGGGAATAGTTCAAATTGCTAGCACTAAAAAAAGCAGATATTGCGTATAGTTCAGTCTGTCTTTGTATCTCCCCGGCTGTCATGCCAAGAAATCAACGTCATTAACCATAACAATGACACATAGCACTGTATGTCTCTTATTTATCAGGAAATCTAAGAGCTTTGCAGAAAGGCCTGATAACCGTTCTTGGTAATGGGAACATGCAGCATCAGCTTGTCTTTGTTAGATCACTTCTTAATGCCACTCCCCTGTGCAGAGATATTTTCCCAGAAAATTCTAACCTTCTCTTCTGTCTGATTTGAACCTTAATGCAGTCTGGGGATTTTCGAACAGAGTTACAGAGAATGCAAGGAAAAGTTCTGATAATTTTTCACTGTTGCTGTGGTTATCTCTAACTATCTCTGTATCAGTTCACAGAAGAAAACGGAGTTTGATTTGTTACTCTTCCATTTCCCCTCACTTGCCCCTCATTTGGGAGGGATTGTCATTTCCTTTATTAAGCCTGCAATAAACCCAAACTTTATATCAAGCATCATAATATCTAGTTAACTTTAAAAAAAAAACAGTGTATTTCATTAATGGACATTTCTACACTTCTGAGTTCTGGATGAGCAAAACACTTTGCATCTTGCACCAACTAGAGGTATTATCTGTAAGAAAGTTCCAGACAAATTACGTTTGTGTGAATTGCAATGACATTTTTCCTGATACAAAGAAACCTTTACAGCGTAGAATTTTAAAAATAAAGCTTGCATATACTTTGAGTGCTCATATGTGTCTAATAGAAAATAGAAAACTCTTTATGGAAAACCCATCTTACCTGGTTTAACTGAAAATGTTCCACTGTTTGTAATACAGTTACACTATGTAACGCTGGTCATGGATTTGCTCCTGTAAGACTCCTGAGTACACTTAATAAATCTGAATTAAAGACCTGAGTTTTGATTTTTCAGTTCATTGAATCACTTCTGTGGAACAAGGTAACTTCACAGTGAACTTAGTTACAGTCTTCTAAAATTATTTCCCAGATTAATGAAATAATCCCAATTTGACCACTCAAACTACCGCTTGGTAAAGAGTCTGGTGTACTCTGTTTTACATGTCTTTCAAATAATTCGGGTCTATGTTTACTGTTACTTACTTAATCATAAACCAGGAGCACCTCCATTAATGTCAGTATAGTTATATCGGTTTAAAATTGTCATGACAGAGGAATCTGTTGTGGAAGAGGTAAAACCAGCAGAATGCCACCTAGCATAAGGTTGCAGATGTGATTTTTAAAGCAAAGTGGATTGCTCATAACAATATCTATCCTTGCTTCTAAAGGTGACCTGATAGGCCTTGTGAGTTAGAAGAGGTGAGAAAACACCAGTAATCTGACAAGAGAGGATTAAATCATACTTCGTACAAAGAAGAGCAAGCATGTGGAGAGTCAATGCAAAGGACAAAGGAGTGTCTATGGCCACTACACATGGCTAAGAAGTTTTTTTAGCTCAGATGTTTGTCCATGCACCCCAGTGTTTAAAATAAACTGAGTTTAAAAAGCACGAGTGTCATTCCAAGGGCTAGCAGTAAGGCTAATATTATGATAAAGACACCAGCACCAGATGGCCTTTTTTTTCCACGCACACACGCATGCGCATACACACACATACGCAGAATAGCTATGACCTCTTGGGACACATATAAAAGCCTGACAAAGAAATAACTTTTCCTTTGAGCAATGGCTTCCAGTCATATGTCTATGAAGCATGAAACAGCACCTCCTTATCTAGCTGAGAAAGGATTAATTCACATCTTGTATGTGCCAGAAGTTTAAAATTGTGTTCTTTAGATGAAACAAACATCATTCCTCACATAAAATGGTGTTTCAAGAAGGCATAAAAAAACCCGCGCTGAGGGCAATACATGCTAATAATGTACAGCTTTGTTCTTCACTGAGCAGTGAGGCAGAGAAAGCAGCAGAGAGCGGATGAACGAGGGGCAAAGGATTTTGAGCAAAGCAGAGGGAGCAGAGAGGGACACAGAGAGCCTTGTTCCCCTACATGCTACAGTCCCCTTCTGTGGCAGTCCCTCACCTCCGAACAGCGAGTGCACATTTCTCTGAATGGCCTACACTTTGGTTAGACAATTTTCTATCCTGCTGATGCTATTGGACAATTACACTCTCTAACCACCATCACATCCATGTATGCTTCCCTGTCTCTTAGGAAGGAACAGCAGCGAGACGTGACCATCCCTACACTCCTTTGGGCAGAGAGTGCTGTGATATTAGGAGAAGAGCTACCACACAGGAGGTTTCAACACAGCGTGCTGGAACTTAAGCTGCTTTTCCCACGGATCTGTGTGTTCTGCAGGTCCTCATGATGTTTCATTTATCTCCCTCTCATTCCCTCAATACTCTCACGAGGGAAGCATACTTTGAAAATACCTCAGGCTGAACCTCTCAGTCTTCCTTGGATACGCTTTCCTTGCCGAAAGTATATCATGTTTATTGCTAAAAAACAAAATGTGGTGATAGCATAAGGAAAGCAATATAAATCCATAAAACAATTGTGCGTCTTTTCCTCCAATTCACTAGAGGACTCCTACTGTACTTAAAAAGCAACAACTATGGCATAAACATATAACTAGATTTGAAATTACAGTTGCAGTCAAATCAAATTTAATTTATTCTAAATTGTGAATTGAAGAATTTCCTGAAAAAAATTTTTTTCGATTGAATTTCCGTTTATTTCCTGTCCAGATACACAGAGACCTTCAGTGTACCCAGCATTCCATCTTCCGGATGGATACCTTTTCTCCCTGTTGTGATTCAAATTGTTGTAGCCATGAAAATCACATCTTTTCATCAGCTGTGGAAATAAATACTCTCAACAGTAAACAAAAGGAAGGCATCTAATCTCCTATTTCCCTAAAGGCAGAGAGCACAGAAAGATGGGTGAGGCTTGAGGATGCCTGCCACCATTACCTGCATCCAGTTCTGCATTATATCCCTACTCACTGAGTTTGATTACATAAACATTGCTGTCCTGAGCCTGTTCCAACTTCAGAGTATATAATCAGATGTGAAATATGATGGGAGTAATTTCAGAATAGGCATGCATTCATTACGATGCACTGATACCAGAGGTCATCTATTTTCATGACACTCGAAGGTGAAGCTATTATCACTGTGTAGCTGGTCTAGGCTGAATATTGCCTGACAGAGCCTGAAAGGCTCTCCTTTACTCAGGTAGCAGCGTTGAAAGAAGTACTGTGAAAGGGGCTGAAGGCCAAGCCATATATTTTAAGAAAGGTCTCCTTGTTTCATCCTCTCATGTTGACTGCAGGAAGTCCTTTCTGATAGGATATTAATATTAATACGTATCTTTCAGCTGTTTCTCTTTTTAATTAGTTAACTCAAAGAGCAGCAAAGTCCAAAATCAATCTTAATGAAAGTTTTATATCTTAACCTTTCTCCAGAGATAATGCAGATGATCAAGCCCTACCCCTATCTACTTTGGATTGTGAAAAAATAATTTCTGAAGCTGTGTTTGATTAGAACTCATCACCCTGCAGTTAAGGGAGGAAGTTCCTATTCCCAGAAGAGCTTCCTGTACCTGGGAATAGAATGAAGTGTCCCATGGTGAATTAGGTTACGTTATGTTCTACTGTATGATGGGGTACATAAGTACTTTGGAAGGAGGTAAATGAACATCTTTCCTTCTCATTTTTACACACTATGATCACAATCACAAACATGCCACATTTATATGTCAAAATATTCTACATAATATCCAGTGGTGAATATTTGTTTAGAAAAATCTCCTGTCTTTTAAACCAAAGGAGCATTTATTTTCCTGCACCCCCAGTCTAAAGTCAAGACAATATCTGACTGTGAAAGGTTCTGTCATTTAGAAGACAAAGAAGTACCAAGACAAAAATTACAAGTAGATGCTAAACAAATTAAGGATTGGAAAATGTGTTGGTTTGATTGGAAGCATAGTAATGCTTGAAATATTTTGTAAAGATTGGTGTGGATTTTCTGTAATATGAGCTTTTAAACTGAAGACAGAGTATTTTATGAAAAACTGTGCTTCCTTTCAGATGTTACTTGCTTTCTTTTCTGTGAGAATTACTTGGAGCAGTTATGGCCTACATTGCTCCAGAGGCCCTAGGTCAGGAGACCCTTTTGGTCTTTGGGCCAAAAATCTTAGAAGCCTGTAAATACAACCGGACCTCCAAAAGGACCTAGTTGTCTGTGAGTCATTACTCAGCAACTCTCATGCCTGTTCCTGCCAAACTTTCACTTCCAGCTATTACTCAATCACATATACACATATACATGCATTAAAAAAAAAAAAATCTACATAGCGTTGCATGAATTTATGAGGTTCCTTCAGTATCAGCTTTACATATGATGCTCAATGGAGATGTTCAGGGTGACTGCAAATCTTTTCTTACTTTTCGCACTTAGTTGACTTGTCCAGTTTTGATGTGAAGCTTGAGTCTTAATTTCTCTGTGCCCAACTGGTTGCTTTAAATA
Organism: Buceros rhinoceros silvestris; assembly: GCF_000710305.1. Lineage (NCBI taxonomy): Eukaryota > Metazoa > Chordata > Aves > Bucerotiformes > Bucerotidae > Buceros > Buceros rhinoceros. The sequence continues at coordinate 57,977 of NW_010390022.1, read as the reverse complement.
ACACAGAAGTTTCTGAAGTGACTGTACATTTTTATACAAATAACTAATACAATGTAAGGGACTTGATTCAAGTAAAGCTTTCCATCCTTGCTGCTTAATCTAGAGGCCTTAAAACTTTCCAAAGGACTAATCTGTTACCAGTGGAGGATTAGTGAAGAAGGTACTACTTTTTTTTGCTGAAGATGATAAGTTCATCTCTGAAGTTACAGGAGTATTTACTGACTTTCTTGATTGCAAGGCAGGAAAAATAAAATTCCTTAAACAATGTTTATAGATTTGCAAAGATGTTCAAAAGCCTCTTTAATTTCCCTTTCTTAGTTTAGACATTCTGAGGTGCAGTTAATATTGCTTTTGTTTATGCCATCTTGAACACTGAAGTATGCACTGAACAGATAGCAGATAGTGCTATCTGCCAATAGTACATCGTGGAACTCTACACCAAAGGATGCTGTGGCTGCTAAAAAAATTGTGTGGCTTCAAGAGGAAACTGAACATGCCAGAGATCTACTGAGAATTACCAACTACTACTACACCTGACACAAGAAGATATCTAAGCTGAGATTTTTGGTGGAGATCATGAGGGGATAGTATCTTGTAGGCTTAGCCTGCCTTTTCTCTGCCTTAAGTATTTCGTCTCAGGAACAGGATCATGGGCCAGAATGACAGGACCTAACTGGAGCTTTATCATGTTCTTACCTCAGCCTAGGCCATATTGACCACCATCAGTGGTCCGCCCTGGCCTCCAGTTGGGAGATTTGGAGACACACCTTACATAACACTGCTGCCTCCTTTGAGAGCACACGTAGAATCAGTCTCGAGGAGAAAAGACAACGCAGAAAGAACCGTGTCTTGACTATACCACCCAAGGACACCTTCCGGTGTTCTTTTTGCAACCGGACTTGCCTATCCTGCATTGGCCTTTTCAGCCATCAGCGCGCTTGCAGTAAGCGTGGGTAAAGCCTTTCCCAAATCTTCATCCGCGAAGCCAAGCCATGATGATGATGTACGATAGCATCACCATCTTTCAAAAATACTTATCAAGGGCCAGAAGGATCATTATCCCCACCATCCCCACTACTGTTGTAGAGGTATGCAACTACAGTAAGTCACTGAATAGAGTATTCAGTTGTAATATTTTCTTAGCTTTCTTGCCTTTGAAATACACAAAGGGAAGGCACATCACACTCTTCCCAGAATCACTTTAATTTCTTTCAGATTCTCTATATCTAGAAATGCTTAGAGACAAAAGCATCTCATCCAAAGTAGGCAGTCATCTTGAATGGCAAACAGCCTCTTGGAGAGTGCATTATTCATTCTCCAGGGGACTAAGTAAGACCATCTCTCATCTTGTGGATAAAGCAGTCCACACTGACAATTCTAGCTGCACAAAGATATATATGTATATATGTATATATATATTTTGTGACAAAGCAACTCAGGCACTTAAACCAGCATTCTGGAAGAATATGGTAGAAATATAATACCTGGGGCCCAACCTGATTAAAAAGAGGTATATTTGGTCTTGGAATTATTCCATGCAGCTCTCCAGAAAGGAGACTAGTTTATGAGATCTGACTGTTTCAAAACCCATGTTTTCTTCCTCATTGATATGAATGATGGTGAAGGAAAGATATTCAGGTTTGATATTCAGCCTTTTGATGTGTGCTGTTAAAAACAATGCAGACTAACCTAGACAGATGCATGTTCCTTCTTTCTCAGAGCCTAGAAAAAGCAATATTTTGCTTTTGATTTGAGGGCGCAACATTTTGCCCTAGCATGTGATTCTTGACAGAATTTGCAAAGTGAAAGGATAGAGAAAATAATGAATGAATTTGAGCATGTTGCTACATATGTCAGAAAGCTTAAAAAACAAGAAAAGGCTAAGAGGCAGGGTTAGAGTACCACTGCACTGCACTGCATTTTGGCATGAAAACGTGTGATTTCTGGAAACAACAATGTTTTACTGTCAACAAGAATCTTATCTTGATTAGGCTACTAAAGAGGGAGTCTAAACCACTTTCCTCCCACAGCTACGTTCCCATGTTGAGCTCATCTGGACTAAAAAAAAAGTAAAGGGGAGAGGAAAAGAAAAAAAAAAGAAAAGTAGTGTCAAAAGTTCTGATTTGATGAAATGAGCAATGGCCTCTATTATGTTAAAAGAGCAATCACAATATTGTCTTTACGTAGGTCCTTCAGCACTGAAAAGGCTAAAGGAGGTTTACCGATATTGGCCGTGGAGGCATCCTAAGTCTCTTTGCTATTTACAGAAGATTTCTAACACAGGCAATTCTTATCATGCTTGTTTACATGAAGGATACTTACCTAGAGCTATTCCCTGTCTCTTTGAGCAAATATTTGCACTTGCAAGTAGCTTTACATATGTGACTAGTCTCATGTGTGATTTCAATAAGGCTATTGACATGTTTGCAAAATTAGAGCAAAGTTTTGTAGTCTGCAAGAAATCTGTCCCTTTTCTACCTATTTCTCTACTCGCTAAAACTCTTCCTATGCACTCTAGTGTCTGAGCAAGCCCTGAAACTATCTGATAGACATACATACATATATCTATATCCATTAAAGCAACTTAGAAAATACAGATTGTGTTTATTTTGTTTAAAATATCTGGTTTTGCAATTTTCTGTTATGTAGCTGATTGCTTATTATTACGAATGTCAGCAGTAGACAATATTCAAATACACAATTTAATGGTATTTATCATATGAAAGAAAACTCTTATTTTTTCTTGTCACATGCTTAGATCAAGAAGACAATTTACAATGACTGCATTGCCTTTCCATGGAATAATGTTCTCTGTCTCTGCACATTCCTGAATCTGCTAGCAATCAGATGGATTTTTGAACAGAAGATAAAACAGGCACTGCCATTCCATAGCAAATTCAAACAAGATATGCTTAAATATTTGAAAAGAATCCATGAAAGGTACTGCTGAAGGTGTTAAGAGTCAAGTACATTCAACAAATTATTTCAGCTTTCATAGAGCAACTTGAGGTCTGCTTGCCAGATGTGCAAGCTGCATTTTCTCATGCTAAAAAAAAAAGACTCTTTTTTTAAAAAAAAAACCCTGACAACACAGAATAAAACTTATTGTGTTGTATTTACATATATATAGAGAGAATTAAAGTGTTGTGTCATTAAGTTGTTGTGTTGTGTCATTTTAGTTTCTCTTTCTTTAACTGATGTTAAGTTAAAGTTATATCTGATTTTCTCACATTTGTAAGAGCGACATTTTAATGTCAGACTCTACACTTTATGGCCTTGGTAGTTTCACCAGCTCTTTGAAGAATAAAAGGAAGAAATTCAAGTCTCCCTCTGCTGGTCCAGCAGAAAACAGCTACCTGGTTACTGTGTTAAGCTAGATGTTTACCTAGACACAGTAAGGCTCTACTTGTTACTAACAATTAATCCTACCTTTAATTTTCATATACTAATCCCACATATACTGTTACCATGGAACAATGTAAGTCTGTCAAAGTTTTGATTTTCTTGTCTGTGCAATTGCAATGAAAGAGCCCAACTGAGGTACGTTCGAGCTCTGAGTTAGATCGGCAATTAACTAAGGACTCTGAGGATAATAGGTCTGGATAAAGCCTCAGGAGGTCGTTCAGCTTGTCCCTTCATCCTGAGGTAGAATCAACAACACGTGTGTTGTTTCTGTTCTCAGTTATTTCTGAGTCTTAGATGTTCGTAAAGCTCTGTAGTTTTCACACTCCTCCCGATCACTAAAGCATCTGGAGAATTATTTCTTTTCATTTGAATGACTTCTAATAATTTGTCCTCAGATATTTTGTGTTTGTTTTTTCTTTTTCCCAAGATCACACTTTCCAAAGATAAAAGAATGCCAAAAAAAAAAAAAGCTTTAGAAAATGTAGGATAAGACGACAGTTATTACTTAAGACAAACTCCTGCTAGTTTCAGTGACTACCTGTTATTATAGCAGGATTCTGTGAGCAATAACTCCATATTCTCATACACTGCCTTCATGATTTGTACACCTTGATCACATCCTTGTCCTCTAGACTGATGATTCCCAGCATTTTAGCTCTTCTTCATGGGTGTGTACTCCATCCCTTTAGCAGTTTTATCCGCTTTTCTTAGTGAGTTCACTGACCGTTACAGCTGTGTTGAAATACTGGCACCAGCACAGCACCCATTCCTCAAGACGTAGAAGATGCCTTCCTTCTCTCTCTCAGTAGTCTTCCTGATGCTGGCCAAAATTTGGTTGGCTGTTTTGGCTGACATTGAATATTGGTTTTGGAGAACTGTCAGTGAGGGTTCCAATTTGTAAGCTGGAACTGCTTACAACTTGTAATAAGCAAGTGACAGGAAAAAATGTATCCATTTTTAAATAGCAGAATGTAAGAACACACAATTTAAAAAAAAAAAAAGCTTCTGAAGTTAAAGTTCTGTGCTCCTACTAAGAAAATGAATTTTATAAAGGTAAGCACTGAAGCTCAAGAAGGAAATTAAAATGTCATGTTTTGTTCAGTCAGCTTCTTTGCTATGAGGTTCTATTCCTCACATAAACGGTGATTCAATACTATTGCTAATGCTCATGACAAAACCCTATATTTTACTTCTTAAGAAATTTATTCCTTATTTTTTAACAAGAATTAAGAGTCTCAACTATGTTTTGTCTTTGAAATAGGGAGAAGGCCATGACATCTAGCATCACTTGTCATATTTGGAGAAGTACCTTCTATGATGTCTTGTGGATAGTGCATCTTTCAGGCAGTGAATCATGCAGCAGTATATTCCTTGCTTTTGTTTTGAGGATGATTATTGTGCCAAGACAGATCAATAAATGAACGTATCTCTAAGAAGAAAAATTCACACTGTTCTGTAATTTACTCAGTGACTGAGTGGCAATGGAAGGGA
>NW_010390022.1:33263-52991 GCF_000710305.1 Buceros rhinoceros silvestris | reverse complement strand
GAGCATGGGATGGCTGTAGTCCTGTCCACAGGACAGAAGTGATATGCAGTTATTCGGAATGCATAGAAGTAGGTGCTGAAACAAACAACATTCAGAGAGTTTGCGTATTCACAGAGGATTCACTGTGGAAGTTCAGTGCTTCTGGAGGTCTGGTATGTTGACCCTAATGGATATTGAAAGCGGTCCGTCACCCTCAGTGCTGATGGTCAAACTATTTTCACTCTCATTGGCAGGGAAATTTGGGTAATAGAGAGTAGCTTTCCCGGCAGATGAACAGCACGTTTACATACTGTAAGCAGCATCTAGGGAAATTGTTAAAGCTCTTTCATCTAAAAGTAATAACTATTAGTCTATCATTGGTATCTGCCTGTAATTCTCCAGAGGTCATACCACAGGACTCCTTTTAAAACCTTGCATCTGCCACTTGTTCTTTAAATCACAGTCACATGATACAGTATGTAAGACTTTTATGATGGTATTAGTTTTATTGAGCTAATTTAATAAAATGCAACGTGCCAGAAGCAGTAATAAGAAGAAACATTCCTTTTAGATTTGCTGTCTTGAATGACCTTTGCTACAAAATCCAAAAGGCATACTGCATTAATGTGAGCTAATTATTGCATCTGAATAAGTAGAGAATATACCATGGTACATTTTTGATGGCACAAGTCAGTGCCATTTTGCCCAAGACAACTGCTAATGGTGACTCATAGTAAATTACAATTAAAAGGCTTTGGTGTGTCGTGACTTTTGCAGTTTCTCTGATCCACAGATGTGAGAAAGGAGCAGTGAACCATAAACTCTACAGCACTCCATTTCTTTTTGGTAAAGAGTTAGGCAAGCCACTTAGTTTATCTAGCAGAATTTTTCATACGTAAGGAAAATCGTGCTGTATTTAACATTTTTGTATGTTTATGTCAGGCTACCAGTCACCAAGACTGGAAGAGAGTTTTGTTAAAAGCAAGTATTCCCCCTGATAAATACAGCCCAGCTAGTGACGTTCCGACTAAGTATAAAATTCACATTTTAAAGTAAATAATTGAAAAACTTACTAACAATGTTGTTGCATTCTTTTTCAGTGGCAGTCTTTAATGAGAGCTAGGCAGCTTTCTAAAAGAAAAACAAGGCTCAACCAGAAGTCAGGAACTGATAAAGAATTATTGTTCTATCACTGAATGTGTAATGGAGGTCCCACTTTCTTATGTCTAATCTGAATTTGGAGGAAAAAAAGAGAAAAAAAAAAACTTGATCTGCATTTAAATAGATATTCTTTCAGGTTTGGAAACTGCAATGCTTAAAGATCATATAAAATTAACCTTTTTTAAATAAATAGATTTTGATAAAAGAAACAAGTATTGAAATAATAAATATTAATTAAACAAACATTTTCAATAAAAAATATTGTCTTTATTCTGCTAACTGGTTTTCAACAGCTCACCTTAAGATTTCCTTGGGATATAGTTGTAGCTAGAAGACTCTCATTCTGAACTTCGGTTCCATGTCAAAATAATTCCATTAGTTCCAACGGCTCCTCCCAAATACAACAGAAATGAGCATATTACTGAATTACTAGCATGATGACAATTTTATTTTAACAGCTTATCAGTCTATTATTTACCGAAAATATTACCTCACAAAGGGCAGAACTCATCTAGTGTTCAATTAGTTGATCAGCCAATCACTTAACTGATACCTATTCAGGAAAAAAACCCACAAGAGTATAAATATGCCTGTCAAGAGACTCCATTTATAAGATGTAGATGCATTCTTTATTGTCTATATTGTAAATTTTCATTACTCAATTAGGACATACAGGCTTTGAGTTTTAAGCATCATTTGTCTTCCAACTAGGGTAGATGCAAAGGGCCGGATCTACTTTTGATGTGAAACCCTGGTTTGCAGACTGATGCAAAGACATTTTATCTGAAGACAGCCTTTGGGGCAGAAAAGTTGTGTTTTATATTTTTATGCTTAATTTTTATGCTTTATGTATATACATTTTGTGCTGTAGATTGGAGCTAGATTGTGTCCAGATGACTACTACTGCCTCGTTTAGGAAGTCCTGGATGAGCTAGCAGGTGGAATCAAGCCAGCATGACTGCTCAACAGGTATTGGCTTCTCAGAAACAGAAGAAAAGGGAAGAACAACAGCTGATTTCAACCTGAGACCTTTCAGCAGCTGATTTCCAGATGGGTCCAGAGGTCACCATCATGGATGCCTCTTATTCTCTTCCACAATTAATAGCGGAAAGGTGGTTTAAGAGCAAATTCTTGAGCTGTCTGACAGCTGTGACTTTTTTTCCTGCTCTAACAGTGTCAGAGTGCTTACCACGACCAGCATGGTTTTCCGTGACGGAAGGTAAGTCTTGTTGCCCTGAGAACCTGAACTGGTTATGTAGAAGTTGTATATGATAGGATGGAGGTTTAACAGCTGAAACAGGAAGACAGTGAAGTCTCTATCTCTAACAGGGAAATAGATCTTATTTCTCACAGTTCCTCTTTTAATCCTCTGTAGATTATGAATACCATTTAAGTTCAGGCAACTTTGAATCACCCTCAGGCAGCAACTACCTGTCTCCCTTTTTGTAGTGTTCAGCCTTGTATTTTCAGTTGCTCTGACTTGCATCTAAGATATCAAACTAAAGTAAATGAAAGATACATTGACTCAACGTGTCCAAGGAGCACAAAGCTTAGTGTCAGGACTAGGACCGACGGTGAGCCACATAGGCTGGCAGGTTGACATTACATTAATAGAATCCATTGTGATTTTCAGATTTCACTTCCCCCTCCCACCATAAAAAAACAAAACAAACCCCCAAAACAAAGCAAGGAATTAAAGTTTTGCATGTTTTGCATCAATCACACCTTGGCTGCAAAACATTAGAGGTTATTGAAGTCATATTTACAGATTTATAATGGCTTGAAATGGGAAGAAATATTTGGTTTTTTTTTTCTAAGTAATGCTTCTCAAAGTTGAGAAAACAGTGTATGTCTCTAATCAGAAGCTGTGGAGAGAGGGTAAGGAGGTAAGAGCTTTACCTGGCATTTTGTTAAGAAGCACAGAGAATATCAAAGTTTTGCCTCATACTTCGCCTAAGACTTTAATTTAATGTTGTTAAGAGAAACTACTAACAATATACACACTGTGCCTCTCATAGACACGTAGCAATAAAACCAGCAGGGAGTGGGGCTTTTAAAAATATTGTTCTTTTGCAAGACAGTTGGAGTGCAATGGAATTTAAGAGAAAATCCTCTCAACAAGTAAATACACCACCATATGTACATGCTGTTAAAAAGACAAGCTTTATTTTTCATCGAGTGTACGCTTTAAATTTCTCAAAATAAAAGAACTTCATTGCCAAACTTTGGGCTTTATCTGGCATGTTGTTGACTTTCATCCCCTGATGTTTCAACATATTTGTTACTTAGACTGAAACGTACTTCTGGCTGATTGAGATTAAGGGTTTGGATTTGGGAGGAGGGGATTTCAAAACCAAGCGGAAGAAGCTTAAGCTACAGTCGTGTAGTGATGAAGATGCTCTTTCTAACTGTACAGAAATGCTTGTTTCTTAGTAAGTTTGTTAGAAAGAGGCTTCCAGAATGAAGCAGCTATCAGTTTAAGGATTTCTTTTGTTTGATTTGATTTGGGGTTTTGAGGCAGGAAGGTGCGTTTGGATTTTGCTGTTTTGTTATATTTTTGTTGATGTTTTCTTGGGTTTGGTTTTTTTGTTTTGTTTGCTTTTTTTTTTAATTAGAAATTATTTCTTGATATTTTAAATTCCTGAACTACCAGTGATGGAAGTTTTCAGGTCATTTAATTATACCTGCAGTACTGGATCCAGTTCTGAAGCCCTCAGTACAAGAACATGGACCTGTTGGAAAGCATCCAGAAGAGGGCCAGAAAAACGATCAGAGGGTGGGAACACCTCTGTTATGAGGACAGGCTGAGAGACTTGGGGTTGTTCAGCCTGGAGAAGAGAAGGCTCCGGGGTGGCCTAATTGTGGCTTTTCAGCACTTAAAGGAGGCCTGTAAGAAGATGAGGACAGACTTTTTAGCAGGGCCTGTTGTGACAGGGCAAGGGGTGATGGTTTTAAACTAAAAGAAGGGAGATTTAGACTAGAGGCAAAGAAGAATTTTTTTACAATATGGGTGATGAAACACCGGAATAGGTTACTCAGAGAGGTGGTTGATGTCCCAACCCTGGAAACATTCCAGGTGAGGTTGGACTGGGCTCTGGGCAACCTGATCTAGTTGAAGATGTCCCTGCTCCCTGCAGGGAATGTTGGACTAGGTGGTCTTTAATGGTCCCTTTCAGCCCAAAGCCTTCTAGGATTCTATATATTTATATATAACTTTTTTAATCTATTTGCTTTATGTTGAACAGTATTCCCTGATTGTAGTATAAAAGCATTTCTAAGGAAATTCAATTACTTGTACCTTTTTCTCATAACAGTGTTGTATGATGGCTCCACTTTGCCAGCTATAGTGGTTTCAGTGACAGGAAGCTCTGATAAACGCTCAGTGTCATTTGTTTTGTCAACATGTGTACCAGTTCTGGAACAGATTGTCACAACTGGTAATCTCTTCTTTCAGAAATCTCAGCCCATGCAGTAACATCCAGAGAAACTCTGCCTCAAGAGTCGAATCTAATCGGAGACCAAGCCAGAGAACAAATTTTCCTGCTGCTCACACAGCTATTTCTACATGCAGAAGCTTATGTGACAAAACTAGCTACAAAACAACATATTTTTCAAAGTCTGATCACATGCTAGGGAAAATGACTTGGAGGAATATACAGAAAAGCGTTGTTGCTGCTTGTTATTGTACTGTGAGCACTGAATCTTGTTGCAAGGATTATGCACTGTAAGAAATGTCAAACTGTGAAAAAGCCTAGGAACGAAATGAGAAAACACTCAAGTAGTGTAAGGGACATTCCAATAGTGAGAATAATGTTGTTTCTCTCTTCCAGGCTGGCCATAGTGTATTTGCATTTTGTGGCATTTTTTGTGTTCTTTTGGTCTCTTATAGAGTCTCTGTAACAGCATTTTGTGCATGGTGTGGTTGTTCCGAGGATTCCAAACTTTGATCAGCCAATGGCACTCTGATGTGGCAGTACTACTACTGCCTTTTAGCACTGGTGGATACAAAGGGCCACCAGAATACAAACCGTGATTGTAATGAACCTCCTTTTTCCTCTGGCTTATACAGTACCTATAATCACTGCATGTGAGTATATGACCTAATCCTCATCTTTCTGCCCAAGTTAAAGGGCTTCCACTAGAAAGGGAATCTTCTGTCAAGTAACTGCATTCATGTTTAAAATTTAAAATTCATGTTAAACTCTAGTATGCTGCTACCAATGTCCAAGTTTACAGTTTCTTTTCCTGGAAGTCTTCTGCGCAAGTGATTAACAAGGTTATCCCACCTGTCTGGTCATTACATTTTAAAGAGCAGAGAAACATGAAAAAATCTCACTTGCATAGATATACACATAGATATATACCCATATACTTTATGTATAAACACATATATATGCGAGGATATGTATAGGCTTATGTAATATGTAGATTTCCTAATGTGAACTCTCATCTGTTTGCTCAACTATCTCATTGATAATGCAAAATGAATTTGAGCCTTCTGGTCTGCATAGATAATGATTCCATTTTTACATCAAAAATCTTGGGACAGAAGATATTTCCAGACTTCTTAAATGATTATGCCTTAGCTGAAGTAATTTTATTAAAAGTCATTTAAGTAAAAACCCAGAATATGATCTTTATCATTTAGAGACTTATTTAAAATTTAGATAATAACAATTCAAAGGAAAGGAGAAACAGCCATCTGGGAGTTCTAAAATTCTTTTTATTCAAGAGAGGATTTTCTGTCCTGGAGGGTAAATTCTAGAAGATATTCTGAAAATCTGTTAAAAAAAGAGCATTCTGGTACTGCATTTCCTACTTTTTGAAGTATTCTTAGAAAAGACATATAATGAGAAAGGAAGAATATTTTGGTAAGGGGCTTCAAATTCTCCAAAGAAAAGATTTCTGGCTTTCTGATTTCTTGTATTTTCCAGTTTATATGCTCTGATTGTTATATTTTTAAACTTTATTGCAATCTCCAACTTCATGTCTATGAAGAATAAAACAATTCTGAAGTGGACGAAAAACAAAAATCCCAGAATCAAATTTCATTCACTTTCTCTGTATTCTAATAGTGTATCAGAATGTCACACTTATGATAGAAGATTGGCACCATCTGAAATTAAAGTTTTAATAATAATATGACATAGTTTTCACAAATTTTAAACAAAGACAACCCTATATTAACCAAATTAAAACAACCATTGTCCCAATGAAAGATATTATTTCAGACTACAATGATTATCCTGACAACAAAAATACATAGACAAATGCGATCAGAAAAATGCAGGTTATAATCAGCAGAAGCAGTAATACCAAGAGTAGTGGTTGTTTTAAATGATAATTCGATTAGCCAAGTTACACCTAATAAAAAAAAACCAAAACATTGGCAAAGTAATGAGTGTATTTGCATTAAGTTATGCAAGTGAAGCACCAGAGGATTCCTTTACATTTGAATTGTCCCTAAGATTTCTGAGCAGTGACTAGTACAGTCTCAGCTGTAGATGACTTATTCAGCACCCATTGCCTCAAGGCTCTTCTGTGCTCCTCTTGAAGGCAACTCAGCTGATGCAGACTCAAGAATGCCATCGGGCAAAGAGCTGCCTGTCAGCTCATAAACACTGAATGTGAGTATCAGCACACCAGCTCCTGCCTCACATTCCCCATCTGCCAGGCTCCCGTCTCACTCCGTTGCTGCTCTGCACTGAAATATTCCTCGCTCTGTCACTCCGCGTTGCCAGGCATTCTGTGACCAGGTTCATCTGGCACTTAGGTCACTTAACAGAAGAGGCATGTGGGGCTGCAGCTACGTGTTTGCTACTTCATGGAAGAGTGCAGTCTGGAGATCTTTGGAGAGGACCAAGACAGCAGTGTCCCAGACCCACCACATAACCTGCCTGAGTTTCATCTCTCATCTTATGGCCCAGTGCTGGGGTCTCAAAAGCTGAGAAAAGAGAAATTAGGACATCCTGAAAGTGCATGCTGCAGGTAATTTCCCTGAGACCTACTGAAGCGAGAGATAGGACAGCACAGTCCTGTAACTTTGGAAGCAGCACATTTAGATATTTCCATGAAGCAACTCCCAGATTACCAGTTTAACACATTCAAATATGGGGGGGGGGGTTTAATTGATGGTGTTTCTTATTTTGTGCTGTTAGTCTCACTTGTTTTCTATACAATATTACAATGATTTTGTTTGGTTTTGTGTTTTATATTGAGTCTTAGACTGTACAAAATACACTACAGAATCAGAACGTGTTTTTAAGATGATCATAACGTGGCACTCTGGACATTTGCAAACACTTTTGGAGGCAGGACTTGAGTTCTAATCCAGCCTCCCCTTTGAATGTCTGTGAGATTTATTCATGGGTATTCACATATCTGGGTTACTGTTACTTTTGTCAGTATTGTGTGTTTGCAACAGAAGCTCTCTAGAAGAATGATTATATCTCTGTGTCAAATCTCCTTGATGCTAATAGATTCCATCTGGAGGGACTATGTGCTTGTAAAAGCTCTAGTACAATTTGGAGGCCCCTTTGTGTGAGTACTTTAATGTAGCCTTCTGAAATCTTTAAACATTTCCAAGACAGATCTCTATTCCATTCACTTTCAAATGAGTTATTCATTTCAGTGAGATTACTTCAAGCCTTGCGGCATCTTTTGCATGACAAAACTATGCTAGAAAATCAGACAGAATCCACATCACTAAACAGCATAATGTTTGGTCTAATGATTAGGGTAAGAGCCAGAAGAAGCTGGTTAGTCAAGCTCAGAGACAATGAGGTCTCCTGATGCAGCATCCTACTTCTTTCCCTGATTTACAGAAATAATTCTGTGATTTTGCCACCCTTGATTTTGAGGATTGCTATTAAACTTCTCTCCAAAGTCGGGCAACAATTCCTGTTAGTTTACTGCAGGTGGGGTTATTGCGTGTGCAAACTTGCTTCTACACATCGTAGATCCTGAATGAAGTATTAACTTCATAACCACGCTCATCTCTTATAAACCATGTAACAGCAAGTTTCTTATCTTAGGACTCTAAATAACTTGAGATATTCTTAAACCTCCTCAGCTCCTGGAGGGTTTGATTACTTAGTGCATCATAGGGGTGATCAAGTCTAAGACAAGAAAATCTAAAAACGGGAAAACCATAAAAAGACAGCACTGTAGCAATATAAGGATACTAAAGAATAATTCTTACTCTCTGAAGAGCTGAGGATATTTCCTCTGAAAAATAACTAAATAAATAACAATGTTTGTAATCCAAATCCCTGAAGAGCCTTACTCAGACCTGTAATTTTTTAACTCACATATTTTAACTCACATATTTTAAAGAGTTCTACTTAAATAGTGTGTCGTGATCCTCAAAAGAATTTTTGATTAAATACTTTCTACCTGATTTTATTTTTTTTCTTGTAACTGAAAGGTTGCATTCTATCTGAAGCTCAAGTGAGCTCTTCAGATTTATAAGCATCAGAATTTAAATCAAATGGTTCATTTCAGTTTTGTTCTCTCCAACAGCACAAATAAGTACTCAGTGCCAATATCTGTGGGTGAAAAGATCTTCACAGACAGTAGTGAACCCCAGTTGAGCTGGAAGAGCCTGCAGTTGCAGAGGAAATCACATCAGTTTGGAATGCCTAGGGTCTGTAAAGTACAGCCAGGCTCTGCATAATTCTGGAGTCCTGACATCTGATCTTACAAGCCAGGAACCTTGTCAGAGCATACTGTGATTTCTGTCAAACCATTTTCTGCAAAGAGAACAGGTGTGTGAACAAAAGGACTGGCACGTATGCTGGTATTAAACAGACATGGAGCCAGGTCTTGTCCAGGTTGCATACCCAGTTCAGAGTCTTTGCCTTTTGAAGCTAGCCAGTGTAGAGAAGTAAAATCACCAGGCTCTGAGTAACTTGTGTTTTCTGTTCATGACACACTTAGATGGTCACAAGCACGTACCAAGGACTGCTTCAGTCATGGCATCCCGCTGCAATGGAAGGGGTCGATCAGGATACAAGACTGAATGGGAGATTACTAACACTGGAGGTTGCAGCCTGATGTAGAAAAAATTGTCACATACCCCTCTTTAGCTGTGTTTTACCTGTCAAGTCTGCTCTATGAGATTATGATGGTTAGATTTTAAAATACATATTTATATAAGCTATGAAGTATTTGTTTTGATTGATATTAGACCATGTTGAAAAACAATGATTGTGATATTGTAGCCTCACTGACTCCAGGTCCAGGCATAAGCTAACAGCTGATGTAAAACACCAGCTCAGTTCTGCCAGTGTCTCTCAGTAGCTACCACATCTCTAAAAATTTTGGAAATCATTGCTTTGATTTTTTTTTTTTGCCTTGACAACTTGAACCATATATTTCTACCTTATAAACAAGTCACCAGAAGTGATATCTGTGTAAATGTTTTTTAAAATTAAAGAGAAATTGAAGGAATTGTCCTTGACATAATTTTTTTTTGTATGACTAAGGAATAAATGTGGTCATTCCTGCACTGAGAAACATTGCAGCTATTGCCCTGTGTGGGGGAAGAGTTCAAGTAACATTTGTGGATACGGTTAGACATACACATAAACACACACATATAACTCCATATTCCAACTGTATACATATATATATGTAGTATGTACACACACACACACAAAATCTGGTTTTGCAGAAAACATCTGTTACTGATTGTGGTTTGACTTGCTTCCATGAGACATTAAGTTCCTTTATCATAACCATCTGTCATTTTTGCCGTGTACACTGAATTAATTACAGAATTTTAAACAGCTCATTTAAACCAAACCACAAACAAAATTACTATCTGGTGAGAGCAGTTTATGAATAATATATGTATTCCTACTGTGAGGACAGTAGCCACTGTTAAGATTCAGTCATTCAACCCATCTCTGAGATTTTAGGAATAAAATATTGAGTCCTGTAGTGTAAAGACGTTCATGCTGTTATGAGAAAAAACCCAAATTCTTTAGAACTGCAGAACTACACACAAATCAATGTAAAGGGAAAATAAATTTAATCCTTAAACTACATTCCTTCATGCAACAGTTGGAGATCAAACCTTTGATAAGTGCTTTGATGACAAATTAACTTTTGGCATAAGCCATAAAAATCCTCCGAATCAATAGAAATATAACTTTCACATTTGCTGATGTAGAGCCCTGGATTTACTTTAAAACTCCTTTTCAGCAGAGGTACAGGAGGCTTGCTTTTAGAAACCTTTCCATCTTAAACCCCAGTGAATTTTAGGATGATTTAAAGTCTTTTATTATCTCCATGAATGCTAAAGAGGCATATTGTTCCCTGTACAACACTTCCTCATTCCAGTTTCAGGCAGGACAAAATGGGAGCACATGCAAAAATTGTGACCCTCTCTTCTATGTGTGGACATTCTTGACTAACCTGTGTAATAAATGTTAGAAATGGTCACGCTATTTCACTAAGGAAGAAGTCATACCGTTCTACATTAATTATTTCTGAGAGAGTACACAGTGGAAATACTTGGGTAAGTGCTTGCCAAGAGTCAGGGTTGAACAGTCTAACTCATTATACTAATTGTGTTCTTTATTCCTTTGTTTTTATAGTCTGTACCAATTATGGCAACATTAGTAAGATTAGATTTCTCCAGTTGTGCCAATTATGCAACAGTTCATTCTGATTTTTTTATATCAACATGTTTTCAGTTGAAGAATATAACTAGTGGCTGTTACCTTTCCACTTTTCAAGTCATAGCCTCTGACAAACTACAAACTTGTGTTTGGGCTACTTTGTGTCTTCATTTGCTGTCTTATAAAAACTCTCCACCTTCCCACACATTGCTAAACAACTCCTTTGCTTATCATCTGCAATGTGCATTATAATTTCATCACTTTCAATGTGAATTTTTGCTGAAGATCATGGGTTCCTTTGATCTTTGAGATAAAAGTAAAATTCCCAATAAGTATGCCTTTACTGGCATCGTTCCAGCCTTTTTTGCTTGTTCTCTATAACCAAACAACTACATCCCAACACTTTAAAATACAGAGCTGTCACTATTTTAATTACTCAGTTGCATTTGAGTTTAATTATTGCACATTTAAACTGAAAATTCTCCATTTCTAAAGATGATATAGGCTTGTATGTTATTCTAATTAGGCAAACTAAATTCATTTTGACTAGATAATAAAGTAAACCAAACAAAAAGAAAGCTAAAGTAGGAAATAAATGCACAGAAAATGCTACTTTAGAAGTACATTAAGAACTTTTAATTTAATACTGGAAAGTTAGGAAATGTCATAATTGAAGTTGCTTATTCAACAAATGATTTATGATAGCCTTCAATTGCATGACCTTAGAGAACTTTGTGAGCAATTGCTAGAAACACATGCCGTGAGGATATTATTCTGATTCATCTGTAGAAAAGGCCTCATGCTGTTTATTCAGCAGTGGAAGCATATGTTGGAAAAGAAATCAGTGTGACCGTGTAATTAAAAACTGGATCATAAAGTGTACCACAAAAGCACAACTCTAATTTAAACACCTCTTTTTTTAAAAAAAATTACTTCATAACCCTGACAGCTGTCATTAACTGCCTTATTCTGGTACATACTGTCTTTATTTAAGACTCCCCTTTTCAAGACTGATAGCGAATTCTGTCATATAAAGTTCTATATGGGTTACAGGAATGGTGCGAACTCTTATAACTGTTTAAACTACTGTCGTTGTAAGGGCTTCATTGTCTGTGTGGGACATGATTTAGCCAGAAGGTGTCAGGAATATTTGCTCAGTAGAGGGAAATTCCACTGGCTCTTCTTACACTGTTTCCTTACAGTACCTTTACCAGCACATAGAGGACAAGTTCTCTTGCTGGCCTAGTCAGTCTAAGTCTTAGGCCAGACTCAACAGTGTCAGGAATGTGACGTAGCTCCTCCACCTGAACTTCATGTCTGATCCACTGTGCCATCCTGTGCAGCCCCATAGGCTTCCTGAGTGTTCACACCCAGGTGTGGTAGGGGCAGGAGTCTTCCTGGGCTGTCTGCACTTATCCCAGGAAGCAGGTTTCTGAGGTTTGCAACACTCCATCTTCACATCTCACCCTCTTTAAGTAATGGCTCTGGTTTATCTGCAGAGCAGGCCGGCTTCCATTGCCATCAAAAGCTCCACAGCACAAGCAGCACCCCCAGATCTTCCCATTTTCCACACCACTTCCACTGTCACAACAGCTGCAGGTTTCTGCTCTCCAAAACTTCCACATAAGAACCACTAAGAAAGGTGACACACACACCCACAGCAGAGGACAGAATATTTGCTCTCTCTCTCCCAGTGGTTTAGCTTTTGTGCGCCACTTTCTCCTAGAGCCTGTGGTCTGACGCTGCCCTTTACTGTAACCACAGACACTAAGCGATTCAAATTTAGCAGGCAACATGGGTCAAAGACAGCATACTGTGCCAGCCAGCGTCTTACACAAATGCTGTAGCCCTTACGCCAGCCACCACCATGACCGATGGCAGCTATTCTGCAGTTCCTGCTGCACCTGCCTAAGCACGGTCTTGTCCCAGCTGGTAGAAACTCAGCGGCATAGATGCACTAAATTCCAACAAGCAACAGCCCACACCTGCAACAGGGACCTCTCTCTCTTACCAGAAATACAAGTAGAGAATTTTCTGATGAAAAGCAGATAGAAAACTCCTTCCAGAGTGTACAGGCACTGCTGCCAAACCCCCATTCCGAGCAGCGCTAATGCCAGCAATCCTTTGCTCACAGTGCTGCTAACACAGGGAGGCAGGCAGAGTCCTGAGGTGGTGCAGGAGTAGCTGGGTGAACACTGAGTGCCGTAAGAGGCTCAGGCAGGTTCAGGAAGGCTGAAATTTCCTCAGAATTTATCACATAAAAGGCAGCCAAAATACAGATTAAACATTTTCTGAAATGCAAAACTCTCCTGACTATAACAGATGAAAGAGTCTCTAGCTTGAAAGAGGGCACCTCTGTGGAAGTTGAAAACCTGACTGACTCCACCTCTCTGTGTTGTGCAAGGCCAAAGAGACCCTTCTTTCAGACAAGGGCAGTCTCAGTTCAGTCATGTGTGTATAGTCAGCTAGAAAAGCCAGTGGGAATGGAGCCTTTTAACCAACAGGTCATTATCTGTGCACATAATTAATAAAATCTGTATTAACTGTATATTAATATAACCGCCATGTCAGGGGGTTGTCCTTACTGAAGAAATATTTGCATTTTTAACTGAGAGGTAAGTAGTGAAGGTCTTCACCTGGAACTGGTTTTATTTTTCGTGTTCTATTTATTTATGATTCTGCTGAGAAATATACTGCATAATGACTTTCTATTTTGCTCTCAGAGAAATATATTACGAGGCTGCGCACTGACATTTGTACAATTTTATACCGCATGGCACATACAGAATAGACTAGGGAAATTAGTCTCAGATTTATAAACAAAACTTCTTACACAGGTGACTCATTTTAGTTGAATGTGGATGGTCCTTAATGGGAACACATATGTTTATGCTAAATAACCTGTAATACCAACTGAGGTGGCACAATTCTCTCCACCATTAGGAAGATTGATTTTGCCTTGGAGTGCCTCTACTCAACAGAAGTACCCTTCAGGTAAGTTGAAAAAGTTATCAGCCGTGTAGTATAAATGAGCAGTGGAGGTTCTGGAGATGGAGGAAAACTGTAGCATGTCATTAAAAAGCATTTTCTGTTCCCTAAGATACTAAACATTCATCCATTTAAAAAATAATAATAATAAAAAAAAAAAACAACAGAAAACCCCCCAACAACCAACCCCAAAACTATGTAACTGATAACTAAAGGTTTCTTACAAATTGCTTATCAACTAAGGCATGGAGGAATAATTCCGAAGTTGGGGGAAAAACCTGTGAATCCCCAGAAATACTGAAGTTTAACCTTTTAATCATAAAGAATAGAAAGCACTTAATGGCAGGTATAGTTCAACTGCAGGACAAGATTAATTTTACTGTAAAATCTGCTGTAAGGTCTGAGTAGCTGTCAATATGGAAGGGTTTGGAAGATGATTTTTGGTTAATAAAATGCCTAAATTAATATGGCAAGTTTGACATGATTTTTTGGAGGTTTTTTTCTCAAACACTGTAGTCTAGTTATAAATGAGACACCTAATAAACATGAAAAGCCAAAAAAGCTAACAGAAATGAAAGGTTGAAAGAGAAAGGTAGAAGGAATATGTATTACTTGCTTCGACTTTTATGTATTTATTTTCTTGGATTCTAGTTCTTGTAACCAGTTCCTCAGAATTATAATTTCTACGTCCAATTTATCTCTCTAAGAGGTTTTGTGAATTCGGAGAAGGATGAAGTGTAGATACCCAGAGAGACTGGATATATATTTATACATACATGTAAAACACATCTTTGCTATATAGAGGTATTTCACCGGGCTGAATTAACGCATTTCGGTGTGGAGTTTTCAGCACTTTTGTTCGGTAAACCGTAAGGACATCTCTGTTAAGAGATATGTCTGAAGTTTTCTTTCTTTGTTTACTTTTGTTCTAAAATGTATGCATAAATTAAAATGTTAATTTTATCTTCCTACCCTGTTTAATCTAGGCCCATGAGGTGCAGGGCAAAGCACTTAAAGAGGTAACAGCCACGCTCAGGGATTAGGCTGTTCAGACCAAACAAGGTGGTGTCTGCTCTTTCAGAGAACAGTCTATTCTTTTAGCAGGTAACACTAGATTTATTTTCTTTTTAACTCCGTTCCAAACTTTTGAAATTGTTTTAACTCATGGCAAAACTAAGTAGTGGGATAATAAAATACTCCACGTCTGCTACATTCTAAGACAGGAATTCACTTTTCTGGAGGCATTTCTTCAGTTTTCTTGAGACATACAAACCATAAGTTTATCCTGTCACAAAAAATAAAATTCCCTTTGCTTCTTGCTTTTCTAAGTATTCTTATAGAATAAAAAAAGGATTGGGAGTGGAGTGGGGTGTAAAGAATGAGAAATTTGATGTAATCACACAAATGTCCAAAATAAAAATCTCCTGTTCCTGGCTAATTAAGTCAAAACCCTGTTAGCTGTCCAAGACGAACTGTAAAGTCTACCTGTAATCAGACAGGTAAGTCATGACAATTGCCATAAACAATTTATCGTATCTTGCAGGGGATGATTACTAATTCAAACACAGACACTGAATCCACTTATTTTTTTGAAATGTGAAGGGTGGGAAAAGAAAGGTCCTCTAAGCAACCAGAAAGCAAACCATATCAGATGCTGAAGCTCAGTCATCAAACATTGGAATATTACTATAATTAGGAATATTAATAATAAGAAGAAAGAACATCATAATGCATCAATATAGTTATTGAATCGTGATGTCATGAATTCTTTAGGCTAATGCCTGTAAAAGGTTGGCTGATAGTCACCATATTGTCATCCATTTAGGACACAGACATATAGGACAAGAACAAAACCCCCTATGTCAGGAATAGGGACTGTCTATGCAGAGTAAAATATAAACATAACAATATGATGGGGGGCGGTTAAGTCTTTTTATTTGTATTAAAGAGGAACAGTCTTTTCCAGACATGGACATCTTCACACTATACTGTTGATTCTTATTTATTTATTTATATATATGGTTAGCTAAATCAAACCGTGCTTTTGGACCTAAACCATACCTGCATGCTGTCTGCCAGTTTCAGACGCAAAGATTTTTCATTTCTAAAAGTGCAAAGTAGCCAGGAAATTATCAATAATTTGCTGCACACCACCATTGCTTTCCTCTGCACCTCTTTGCTGAAGCATACCCCAGAGCTCTGCCCTTTTGAAAGTATTCAAATACTTCATGGAAATGAATGTGTATGTGACAGTCATGTAAGTAGCTTTCTGGCATCTTTGACGAGTAAATACCATGCAATACATCTGTTATTATTCATCACAGAGACTCTCATCTTCTAAGGTGGTTATTCACATTTTTAGACAGAACAAGATGATCTTTTCAACATGCAAACTTCATCTTGTACATTCTTTCAGAGCATCCCAGATACAAACCCACTCTTCAGAGCTCGGTGGAGTGTTGCAGTAGAGACCTCCGAGCAAACTGGTATGTCTACACAGTGAACTGGGGTGCCGGACATACATATTTTCCAAAACAGCACAGCAGGATCAGCACAACGCTATGTCCCAGCTAAATAGATCTGCCTGGCTTATTAGCAGGGCTTATTAGCACTGAGCAATCACAGGCATCTATGCATTTAAACATCTTCCAGCTCTGGAGTTTAAACATCTCCTGCTAGCTTGGGGACCTCTGCACCGCAACCTGCTGTGGAGAGCAAATGCACCAGTCTCTGTGGTACAGTCACACAGAGCTCTCACACAGAGCCTGCAGAACTCAAAAGGAAGAAGCACATCAACACTTCCAAGCTTATTTCCCTTGCCAGCAAAAAGCAATTTAAAGAGCTCCATGATTAGCAAACTCCAAAGACTCAGGTTAGCAAGTTAGCAGGCCCTCAAGTTACCTGCAAACCAGCCAGTATTTTGCAGTGTATATTAGAATTGCTACAAATAAGATGGTAATCTGCTAGACTCATAACATTCTCTCCCAGTGACATCGTTTCTCCATACACGGAGAAAATGTTTGATAATAATGTGCAGATATCCACTGTAAACATCTCTAAACTGATTGTCTAGAGGAAATTATACTTTTAATAATTATCCTGTATATAAATGTTAGCTCTAAAGCTCTGCTTATCATCAGAGAGGACCTTGGGTACTCCCAGAATTTTTCTGCCACATCCATAAAATATGGATCTAATACTAAATGCATTAGAAAAGTTGTATCTCCTGACTCTATATGGCTGACTTTTCCTAATAAGTTATAACTTTTTTACCCTTAGCTCTTTTGGTTCAGCTTCAGAAGATAACATGATGTACTTACTGTTATCATTGCTCAGTGTGAAAACCTTACTCTGCAATTTCAGAGGCAGCTATTGAACATATCAATTAATGTGCACGTTCTATGTCTGTATATTTCTGGGCCCTTCTAGCTGATTTATTCAGGCTGCACTCTATGTATCTGCAAGGAAATTATTTTTCAACAAAGTCGTACACCCTGAACAGTGCAAAGGGTGTGGGTTAACAAACAAGGAGATTCGATACACAGTTGCCAGATGTGCAAGGATTTTCAAACACAACTGCTGCACTTTCACACCTTATTAGAAAATTATCTCTGAAATCTGCGCTAGTATGTATTAAAGAAATGTAGCACCTTTCATTTCAGTGGTTTTTTTCCTGTATCTATGGAGTAGGAGTAGACAGACACTGAAATATTCAACTTCTCTTGCTGCCTGAGTAGTTTTACAAATACATAACCCAGACACAAGAGCAGTACACTATTTTTCTTCCTGAGAGCACAGCCTCTGAAAGATATCACTTGCAGGAATAATGTAGAGAGAATGGGAAATGTGTTCTGCTTCAGCTGCCAGCTCTAATTCAGCTTTCTAGAGCAATTGCTTTGATGCTGCACCGGGATGTCACTGGAGTGCTAAGCCCAAGTCCCCTTACTGCTAGCAGTAGACATTGCTGTGGCAAGCAGGTATATCCGGTTTTGCTCGAAACCAGCACATTGAAACTGAACTGTTGTAGGCAATACGGAAGAAGCGAATGCTGATGAGGTAAAGGCTGCAAACTAGATATTTCTCAGCAAAATATGTATCTATGAGATGGCATTGACACTTCTACCAAAACTAGAATGGAACAGATTGAGGGAGTTTCAAAGGTTTTATGCCAGAAACACGAATCCATTATTCATAGCGGCTATTCAACTCTTTTGTCAGAGGGTATCATAGAAAGGCCTGCACATGAAAATTATCATCTTCAGTTTCAGCAGAAAATTAACAGAATTAAGACAAGAATTAAAGAGAACTTAAAGCAAATTGTCCTTTAACAGAACTATTTGAAAGAACTTTTCATAGCTGAAAGTAAAAAGGGTGCAGAAGCCAACTATGGGAGTATTTTTACTTCTCTAACTCTGTCTTGCTTAAAGCTCTTCTCATCTTCGCTTACTGGCATGGCCCTTTGGGCCTCTGTGAAGCTCTACTGATTTAAGTGACAGGCACAGAAGTCCATGCTAGCAGTTCCAGAGGCAAGATCAGGGCACAAGGTGGTTCATAAATATATGTAAGAAAGGCAGGTACCTCTAGGGCCTGTGAGACATGCAGCTACCAGTCCCTCATTTGGGAGAAAATGTAAATCTTAACTTTCAGTAAATACAGAAAGTTAACGTAACTGCTCCTCGCAAAAAACGTATGTATGCAGCAAAATGGTGAAAACTGGCCTTAGTCAAAATGAGCTAATTATATGTCCCAGATATGGTGCAGCTGAATGTGAGACCTGGACGTTGGTGCTGTGACCCTTCAGCAGCCACTGTGCTGTAAGGTGCACTAGCTCACCCTCATCACCCAGGCTTCTTCTACTGCAGGATCAGCCCCCAATCAGCAATGGCACGAGTGTTTATGCAGCCACAGAATGGATTGGATTGACAAACTAATTTATCCTAAACTATCTCTGCAAAAAATGTTTGAGGTCTTTTGCAGCTGGATCAATTCCCCTGTTCACCACATAAACAGCTGGATGTGACTGTGAGTAGCAGCAAACACAGAAGGAGACTTGATGAAGGGAAAAAATGCCTGTCACTAGGGTGGATATTGGGTTATGCACCCATATCACCAAACGTGAATCTGCCACCTAGCAAAAGAGAAATGCAGCCTAAGAGACACACACTAGATTAAGATATATCATAGGTTTTATAAATTTAGTTAAGTAACCTCTAAAGTTGTAGCTGTGTCTGTAAATCTTCAGGCAATTTAGGATTAAGTTTCATTTAGTCATCAGCCATGACTGCTACTGTCTGTTATTTGTCAGATAATATTGGCTAGACAGCACCACTCAGTAAATACAAATTTAAACATATACAAGAAAATTACATTTAAATTAATATATCTTTGGACATAAATATTTATCTTACTGTTTGTGTTTGCTGAATAATGTTACATATAAACACAGCGCATTTGAAAAAAAGCAAAAAGGACAAAAAATCTTCAGCAAGGGAAGTTGTTTATGGTACTTCAGTAGTAATGTGATAATTACCCATGCATAACCACTCAATTATAAATATGGAAATGCTTAATTAATTACTATATTAAATTAATCATAACACAGAAAGATATCGAAGGCTACATTGCAGCATTTAGCTAGAACTTTGTGCTTTGTATATGGCTGGAAAATTTATGGCCAAATTGTAACTAATGGTGCTATAATTCTTATCAGAATCCTCTGCTACAGAAGGACAGTACCGAGAGATTTTTCCCTTCACACACACTCTTGAGATGCTTTATGTTGGTTCTGAAGTGAGATTGGACCTAGGCTTTTCCAACTTAGTTAAGCACGTATGAAACACTTTAATTTCTCTTTTTTTTTTTTCATGTTCCCATGAAAAATCATGGTCCTCCGGAAGAGAGAAACTAGAGTAAAAAATATTCTGAAACATCTATACCTCGCGATGCTTCTGCAGGGAAATTTGGAGAATGCTCT
>NW_010390022.1:0-33171 GCF_000710305.1 Buceros rhinoceros silvestris | reverse complement strand
GAAATTTGGAGAATGCTCTGAATAAGGAATATAAAAGTTATTTACATTTACTTACAATTTGGGTGAAACTGATTGATTGATTTCTGCTCTCAAAAAAACTGCAAATACTTGTTTACATCTTAAAATCAATCACTGTGGCTGTATATTAGCCTATTTGTATATCTGCTGCTGTTCTAACTAATGATTTTGTTGGAATGAATATTCATGGAAACTGAGAATTTTAAGTACACGTGGGGAAATTTATAAAATTTAACCTTGTATTCATACTTGTACTCTTATCCTGACAGTCTGATTCTAGGAGCAGTATTGATTCCTGCCATATAACCTGTCTAAATTGTCCAGCTAAGAGTTTCACTACCAAGGCCTCACAAAGAAATGCCAAAACAGAAACTGCAGTAAAAGACGTCAGGGAGAGCTTTTTCTGGTGAGAAGGGCCAAGTAAGGATTGCAAGTTGTGCTTAATTTGGGCAATGATGTTCAGGGAGTGATTTGTTCTCTAAGGTGAACAGGTTCCTGAAGCTCAACCAAGACAATACTGAGGCAAGAAAGCTGAGGTTAGAGAAACAGGTTGGGAGGGAGCAATATGGCTCTCATTGATTTAATAGTTAATTACTATGCTGTAGTTACTATCAGGATCTGCTAGTATTTACCACAGAGCCATGATTTTAGACTTCCAGCTGGCATTTGAATTGTTATACAAGTGCTCCAGTCAGCTTTTTATCTTCTGCAGTTAGTTTGCCATACAGATTCACTGTTTCACATGCTTTTATTTTCTATGCATTGTAACTGCACTGTATAAATTACACCACACACTTAACACACGCTGCCATACAGTTTGTAAACTATACTGTTACACATAGCACAAATCAATAGTAGAGTACCAAAGCAGTGGAAATATGCCAAAACCCATCTTTGGCTAAAAAACACCCGGTACCATACCGTACTTCATCACTGTTCAAAAGGTGAAGATGTTGAAATGCAAACCAGATGTGCAGACTGCCAGTGATAGTCCATTAATCTTTTCAAGGAATTGAAAGACTTGGTTATGATGTATAGCAATCTGAACTGGCCTGAGATCAGTTCGTAAGAAAAGTCTCTTCACTGTTCCTATTCTGTGGTACCTATTGTGTCAGCAGAAATGCCTTAAATTATTTTCTTTCTTAATAAAAGAGCAGAAGGTCAGTAGTTGGAGCTATGATGTAGATTGTGGAATTTTAAAACTGCCCTTGCTTATTGACCACAGCCATTCTAATGTTGTGATTCTTCAGGAAAAAAAAAGAACGGATTGAGAGTCTGTTTGATGTTACGAAATAAGGTTAATGAGTTGTGAAGTTCCTATGGAACAGGTCATATTTTCATTCCTGAGATTTACATGAGTTATTCCACACTAAAAAGTCTTCACTAATACAGAAAGTAAACACCTCAAAGGTATAAATACTAAGACTTAATGTAAACAGTCTTGAGATTTTACATATTTTTTTTCTAGCTGCTAAATGATTCAAAAGCCTAAATGGTTTCTCAATATTGCTTTCGAGACTTATTTTCCATGATTTGCAGTAATTTATGCCACTAATTGAGTAGGTCATATGTCAGAATACGACATGGTCCTTTAAGTTACATAATTTAATTCCTTATCATAACAACTTCTGACTTTCAGAAAAGATGACACTGCTTGTTAAAGTCAGAAATCGTAGTAGCAGTAGCAGCAGCAACCATTGTTGTGACAGTAACATTGTCAGCTAGCTAATTGAATATCATTTACAGTGTTGCTAACACTGAAATACTGCAGTTTCATGCTCGTAGTCTGCTGCTCTTGCCTCAAACCCTTCTGGGACACTAGGCTGGGGCTGGAATATGCACAGTTCTGAATCTGCCGAAAGAGTCGCCTTTCCAAAGAAGGGTAACTGTGAGTTTCACTTTACATCCACGCAGTTGAAAGGGAAAGAAAAAGAACAACAATCTTGTAGAAATAAATGAATTTAATTTGGTTCCCAGACCTCAGAAAAGCACTATGATTATGTGATCTTCATCATCATACTGTTCTGATGATAGGCAAGAGATGAAAGACATAGTTATCTAATCTGCTGTGTAACACTTTTTACACAGGCCCTTCCTGAGGATGCTGGTTTAATAACATCATTATCTATGATTACCAGAGCTCCAGCTATTCATAGAGCCCTAATAGAATCCTAATATGATATTATAAATCAGGGCAGCTATTTGGAGAACCTGCACTTTCCATCAGGAAGAAATGAGTTTATGCATGTGATGACTGTGTGACTATTGGGTCCTGCAGAAAGACAGGGACCTCAGGGAGACCTGAGGTGGTAACGTGTGGATAGGCAGCGACCTCAGGCAAGGGTCTATTGGAAGGCGTAAAGCAACAGTCCTACAGGGGATAATCTCCAGGTCTGTAGCAGTAAAATCACTGGAAGTACTTCAGCACCGTCAACCTTTTTCTCAATCAGGACCTTCACCTCTACTAGGTCAGAACATGGATGGCACTTCATTAGGGCAAGTTTACACCCCCTGGTTGTAAACTTGTGCTAGAGGTTCCAGTCCATCACGGAAATGGTGTTCTACCCATAAAATGATATGTGTCAGTGACATGCATTTCAGACAGGAATACATGAGGCAGGATGTCAAAGCTCTATCTTCTTTGGTGTTGAAAGAGAGCTCTTACATTGCTAACTTAAATGTTAACAATAAATATTAAAACCAAACTTCATTAAAATGCATATGTCTTGTATAATTATAATCATAAAAACAAACAATCACCTATGCTAAAATAATTTCTAAAGAGATGAAGTTTATGAAATATTTTCATTGTTGCATATTTGTGAAAAACAAGTACAAATTCTTAGTCCACTATATAGGACATTATTGTGGCTTCAGCACCAGTTTTCAGGTGCTAAGGTACTCACCAAACTGGATTGAAATATCCAACAGCCTTAGTATTGGCTACCTACAGTTCCAAATTCCTCTAATGATTGATTTAAATTGTTTACCAAACAAAAAAATTCAGAAAAACATGCAAATTCCCATGCTTTGCTCTACGTGGAAGGCAGTATTAAAACAAAACTGCTGTCTCATTACCTTCAAAAGATCTTTCTTTAAATAAGGACTGCCAAAAGGAAAGGATTTCAGTAAAAAATCACTCTAGTTTCGCAGTATTTCCTTATATACATAATATATACATAATGTGTATTACTTGAAACCCATTGAATCCATATTCAAAATCTATGTTCAGAGCAGCATTCAGAAAAATTAGAATGCTACATAAGTGTGGCAACTTGCTGTGATGCTGGACACCCAACCTCTGCCGTTGGGGGACATTTTATACACTTTCTCTAATATAGAGGATGCAAAAATGGCACTTTATTGTGTAATGACACAGGGCTATATAGTTCCCTAAGAAGCCTCGCCCATCGTGGGCAGTTACTGCCTTACTGTTACAGCACGTAATCTTCCGACTGCCCACACTGCCCCCAAGTGTTCTGCAACACATGAGAAGATGCAAACTATACATGCATTGAAAATAAGCAACCAGTTTGTGGATACTGACATGAAATTTTCTATTGCTTAATCTACAAGCTAGAAATGACAGTAAAACTGAAGACTAAATTCTGATATTTAAAAAGTCAGCAGTAAGAACAGAAATATTTTTTTTAAAAAAGATAAATTTGATTTTCTTTCTTATTTTAAAATATTTTTAAAATTGTGTTTCTTGGAACTTACAAGTTATTGGGTTACAAACATTTAAGCAAAGAGACCTTCATTTGTTCATATTCATGAAAGATAACCAAAGAAATGAATGTTAATACTAATTCTTGTACTGAGTTGCCTTAGTGTCATCTCAAAGCTGGAGAGAAATCACAATTTTCTTTATCTTAAAGGATAAGAGTCTCAAGCAAACACATTTTCTTTGGTTCTTTTCTTATCTGAATATTACCGGATGCCCTTAATGGCATAATATGATACGGCTTGTAGGAGCTATTCGCCAATCTGCAGTTATTTCAGTGTGTCATTATAACTCTAAAATTAGATGAATTAATCATATAAATCTTAGAAAATATAACATTGTGATATGTATGTTATGTTATATCGTGATTAGCTTGGAAACAGGGCCAATGGCCATTTGCATGGTAATGAAGCATTCTTCCATAAAGGTGTCAAAAACAATCTAAGAGGCTAATGAAATTTTATGCAAACCACCTGCTGGTCACCTTCACTTCGACTAAATGTCTTTGGGGGAAATGGGAGAACCTTTCTTATTAAACACGAATTAGAATGCAGATAAACACAGGGCAAGCAATAAGTAAGTAACACACAGATACAATGTGAAGGAATAAGACCACTTGTGCTGTGTAGAAGATTAACCACGATTGCTTTATAAAAAGAACCATATTTTGTTATTGTTGGGGGATTCAAAGGACAGCAGAGCCACTTCTATGTGACTTCTATCAGCAGCATCACTATAAAAATGTCTAAATCCAGAACAATAACTTCGGCGTTCTTCTGAATTCTGCATTTCAAACAGAATTTTTTGTTTCTGTAAATGGGTCAATGCCAGATAACAGAAAAGTGTAAAGGACAGCAGAAGAACAAACTGAACAAACAAACAAGCAACAACAAAAATACTGAGAATGCAACCTTTCCCTTGTAACTAAGAGAGTTTGTTTTCCTGGCTAAAGCATTCTCAAGGACACAGACACACAGGACTACAGCAGCCTGTAGACCAAGAAAAAATATTGTGTGCTTACTGTGTCATTTTGGAGATACTTAGATTTTAGGTAGGCAGCAACATTAATAATTTCCCATTGTCATATACGATCATCATGAGTCAGTTTTCACCCAATATGAAGTTTATCCAGGTATTTAAAAGTCACATGTCAACATTTAAAAACTTTGGACAAGATCACTCAGTAAAGGTTCTTAAGATTTTGTGGATTGTCAGCTAAAGGACTTGGGGAGAAAGAGGTAAATAAAAGATCATTTTTTAGGCACATTGCACAGAAATTCATGCCTACACTTTAGCTGTTCACCATATTGAGAAATAATATGTAGAAGGGGGTAATTAGTGAGACGGCAGTTTCCTGGTGATTCAAAATCACTGAGGATAATAAAAACTGCTGGCTTTAAAGAGCTACAGAGAATATCATGAAATCAAGAGACTAAGTGATAAAGTGTCAGAAGATATTTAAGGATGATAAATTCAAAGTCACTCACATGATGAAAGATTGTCCTCAACATATGCGCTGTGTGACGTGCTCTAGGCTACCTACTTTACACAGGAAAGACAGTCATTGTGCAGAGTGCTAATAAAAAAAAAAATGGTCAAAATGTAGGGATTATTCAGAAAAGAATAGATAATTAAGCTTTATGCATCATTGCACAACTGTATAAATTGTATAAATCTATGACATATATGACGTATACATCTATATAAAATGTATAAATCTATGATGCGCCTGCATCTTGAATGCTGAGTACTGAGAATTTTGTCCCCACTGCTTGAAAAAGTTACAGAAATAGTTGCCTTCTCAAGAGTAAAGATCAGGCTGGAATAGGATATAAAAAAATAGACTTCAACTTTGAAAAGAAATAATGAAGGAGAAACAACTCTATAATCATGGGAGTTGTGCAGAAATGGATTGATTACACAATATTTCTGATACTGAAAGCACTAAAGTTAATGAGAAGAAATCATTTTGCAGAGCTTTAAAACAAAACCAGGTACTTGTTCCATGTCGCAGATAGACTGTGGAAGAACCCTGTAGCAAAAAGAAGTAGTTAATGTCAAATGATAAATAGATACAAAAAAGCAATTCAATGCAGTAATGAAGTAAAATCTATTTAAAGTTTTAAACAAAATGATAATATACATAACTCAAGACGCTTCTAAACCACAGAGTGCTGGAGGACGGGTAAACTTCCCTGTATATTTTATATTCTTTGCTTGAGGACTGCTATCAGCCACTGTCATAAAGTAGATAATAGTCTTACCCGACCCAGAACTACTTGCTTACAGTACTTTGTACCAACAAGCCATATTCCCTCGAGCAGAGAATTTATATATTTTTGTGAGAAGCAATTGTGAA
Source organism: Buceros rhinoceros silvestris (assembly GCF_000710305.1). Taxonomy (NCBI): domain Eukaryota; kingdom Metazoa; phylum Chordata; class Aves; order Bucerotiformes; family Bucerotidae; genus Buceros; species Buceros rhinoceros. Next base: position 27,070 of record NW_010390022.1, on the reverse strand, counting down.
TGGAAGAAGGAGAAACAAAACGCCTTAACTTCATAGGATCATGGAAAAATGTTTTTCTTCTTTTTGTCACTTACCTTTACGTGTTGGCCACTTCAGGATTTTATCCTTTAATAGTCTTTATGAGTACTTTTAAAGTTTAACATCTATTACTACTGTGTTGTTATTGTTGTTTATATTTAGAAAAAAAACCCATATATTTTAAATCTAAAGTAGTGGAGTACAAAGTAGTGAAGTAGTACAAATAGTGAAGACAAAGCATTCCTTAGAATTTGAGAGAGAGCTTAATATATGTGTACTTTTATCAAAGGATTCTAGTAATGATATCAGGCATGAGAACAAGATTAAAATAAATGAGAATTTATAAATATTACATATAAAAGGACAAAATCAATCTTTCATGTTTCTAAGGCATCAATAGAATTAACAGAGAATAAAAAAATGGCAGCTTGTAAAACAAAATGACTTGTACCTGGAAGCTTGTTCAGTGCTCCATGAAGGGGAAGGAGAAGAAAAATATCCTTTCTTATAAGAGGTCTGAAGATTGGGATCTGCATGAAAAATATATTTGATTTTGCAGGCTGTAAGTAGAAGTTTAGGTGTTCTGGATTTGGCAAACTGACATGCCTTGAGATTTTGCCCAGAGTTCAAGGGAAAGTTATCCCAGACTAAAACAGTGTTTCAAAATTTCTGATGGAAGACAGAAAAGAAAACAGTTCTTCTTTCTAGCTCTATTAACATTAACTTCAGAAGCATGAAAAGGCAAATGTTTAAATCTCCTTTTGCCTGTTTCTTAATGAAATACTGTCCCAATAACATAGAGGTTATAAATGAGATATAAATATGTGATAGTAAATGGCATATTTAATGAGATAAAGTTTATCAAATTGCTTCAGATATAATTTCCACTTTTTCTTTTTTTTTTTTTATTTTAAATTACTTGTAAGCAAGCATTTAATATGACCCAATACTGTGTCCAAGGAGCAGTTTACAGAGCATTCCCTAAACTGAGGTCTGATCCTGGGACTGAACTTACTGATGGAAAATATAAAGGGTTTTTCCCACCATTTCCTTTATGCCTATCAACTCTGCTCAGCAGTTGCTCGTTAATATTATTTAGTGTCCTTCCACGGTTAACTAATACACACTCAGATGAACTAAGGCACCAGAATCTAGTTTCCTTTTTCACAAATACTCTCTCACAGGCTTGTAAATGTTCCACTACTTAGTGAACTTGCAGCCTAACCATTGCCGAGCACAGTCCATTAATACAAAGACCACGAATTTAATACACTCTACCCACTCTGAAGACGCCACCAGAATTGTATTGTGATCGTAGAGATATTTACAGAATATCTATCTACACCACAACAGAATGGAATCTTTTCCATTCCATCTCAAGTATGGAGAACACTGACCAGAAAATACAGAAATCTGTGTGCTCATAGCTTTATAGTTAGCATGTCTACTCTATAAAAAATAACTGATGCTGTTTCTGTCTACATTTACCCAGGCATTACAAATGCTTGCTTAAAACAAGGCAGAAAGAGCATTGTAACTTGCTGTGCTTTTGGTAAAATGCTCCACAGGATTCATATTCATCTGAAGCACAGCAGCACATCTCTTCAGTTCAGTTGCAAACTATGTAAATTCCAGGAGAAAAACCTACATCAACGTAGACACATTGGTGGTGAGGAACTTTAACGGTTTACAAAAGAAAAATACTATTTCCCCCAATAGGTATTCCTCAGTTTAACAGCTCTGAAAGGAGTAAGATAAAAATAGACACAATCCATTAAAAAAAGATCACAAATATAAAAGATTATTTAACTATAATCTTCTATCTAGCACAAAAGTTTGCTGAAAACAAGCCTAATTAACAGCGGAAAAGTTTTCTTCCCTAGAGACTACTTTCATTAATGGAAAAAGAACAGAGATGTCTGCTTATTGTACATGAGTATGCTCCAGAAATGCTGCTCTTATCAAAAGAGCAACAAAATCAAATTATGTTGTGGTTCAGTGACTGCAGAAACGCTTAACTAATCTTTAACATCTGTTTTACCACTGTCTTTTCCAAGGCAGTTTTCAAAGCCTGTTGTGCTCATTCTGAAAGCTCTCTGAAAACATGAGACTATTTATCAGCTGGGTTCTCTTCCCTTACCAGCTGTATATCACCCTTGTGGTTATACCGGGGTTGGTTATGAATTGAAAAGGCCATGCAGACTGAACTTACCCTGCTAGATTTTCCATTTTTGTTCCCTCTCTTCCACATACTTGTTGTCTTACACCAGGTGAACTGAGAGATTCCCTTCTCCTATATGTATGGATGGGGAAAAGACAAAGAGTATTCTAAAGATTTTATTGTCTGAGCACATAAAGGATGCCAGAAAATGCATTACCAACATTTAACAGATTTCTATCCAAAGTAGAAGTAAAAGGTTATGTATTTTGTAGTATCTTAGATGCTTACTTGTCCCTGACATTTCGATGCTGAAACAATTTTAAATTTGAAATCATAATTGAAGTCTGATTACCTCAGGTCCAGAGCACTCTCTTCTCAGTGTTTTACTCACCAGAAGCTTATCATTAACAGGAACGATGGTAAGGTGTATAAAAATATCTTTTATGGTGGAAATAATTAACAAAGGAAAAAAAATTCCGGCTCCTTCAAAATTATGGCTAGGCAGCTAAGCTAATTTTTACAATACAGATAAAACAAATAGATATAAGAAATATATATATTTCTTGATTTGAAACTGGCTTTAAAACTTTTTTTTTCCTTCGCTGGATTCACCCCATAAATAGTATCTCTGTATCTTATATGTTTTAGAAATGCCAATAAATCTCAGGCTCAGCTGAGTCAGATTTGTGTTCTGCGGTTCTAGTTCTGTAATGTAATTCCTCTCAGTACTGAGCACTAACCAGTACTTTAAGCCTAAAAAATGGCTGCTGATGATATCACCATGAATCAGGAATGATTCTGTAATCCTGGCACCTTCGCTCACACAACACAGCCCACCAAACAGAAAGGTTAGACACGCAGCAGATAGGTGAAGAGAGGTGTGTTTCCACTGCCTTAGACAGCCACGTTATCCACAGTAGCAACAGGCAATATCATTTCCATCTTCGCAAGGTAACATACTATGTTCTCACAGGAGCCAGTGACTCTAGTGCTGCCAGTAGTCATTGTTTCCAAGGGCAATAATTGACATCCAGTTGCTACAAGCTGGAGTGACCCCAGCTTGTGAAACCACATGCTGCTTATTGTCTGGGAAGATGATGTATGTCACCACTAAGCATTCAATTTCTGGTTCACAAAGGAAGGATCTCATAGTGTATTCACATACTAGAAAATTACATGTTAAAAACTTGGCTGACAAGTTAGTGCTTATACAGTGAATGAGAAGGAAGCAACTTCTACCTGCCAGAGAGTTTAAGCAGTTCATGCGCCTTAATGTCTGATTATGCCATCATTTACATGCCGAAAATCTCAAATTGTGTGTAAGTGGTGACTCACAGGTGGGCTGCTACCTTAATGTGAAATCAGTGGGGCTGTGTAGAAGGATCATTGCTTATTGTGCAGACAAAAAAACAAATGCAGACTTTGAAGTCTCAATTTCATCAGGGAAGAGGATAGAAAATGGAAGTCAGAGTTTGAAAATACAAACTCTAAAGTGAAAAGCCAGTGGGTGTGTATACATTTATGTATGTGCATGCATGTGTTCATGTGTTTACACAATAATGAGGTGCGGATTCTTGCATTACATCAGGTGTGCGTTATTTTATTATCATTTACTATAATTTAGAAACATCAATAACATGGTGGAAAAAGCAAAAATAAGTTCATGCTTCTCTAGCATACTAGTGAAAACAAACTCCATCACAGAACCCTCAGGGACTGCTATCAGCAACAGAAAACTGTTAGCATCCTATTTAATATACGTTATGCAGACTTATTTCTCCTAAGGAGCCCCAGCTGGGGCCTGGCCTGTCAGAGTAGCACTGGCTCAGCCTGGGGCATTTCTCTTCAGGATTTTCCAGTAATATTTGTGTATCTGAGTTTCTTATGTGCCATATATGTGCCTTTCTACCCAGGACAAAAACCTAAGCTGACAAAAGAGAAGGATCTTCCCTTTCATAAGTACTCCTAATGTTGACCTTTGACACTGAGAGGCAGTGGAGGTGGGACCCTGGCCAGCCCAGTGAGTTCCCTGCCTCATGAGGAAGCAGAAGGCAACCCCACTCTGGCTCAGTTAGCTTCCCTGTATCCTGTCACGTTTATGTGGCCCTGGTGTCACAACACCCTACCCTCTTGTCTTCATCACCACTTGAGAAATCTAGCAGATTTCCAATTTCTCACCTTTAGCAGGCAGGATCTAGTGTATAGGGAGAAAAGTAGTACTTCAGCTACCCTTTGACAGTGTCCCTACTGCTACGCTAAAGAATGCTAGCAGTCCAGCACAGCACCGTGCACAAGTGGGACAAAGAGGCAACACACATGATATAGAGCTGTTTCACCATGCAAACCTATGGTTTCTTGCATATGCCAGCCACAGGGCGAACATCTGGTTTCCTTGACTCTGCATACAGTAACCATGGAGTATGTAAAGGGTAGCAGATCAGCAGAAGGCAAACTATCAAACACACAAAGGCCCTGAATGCCTTTACACCCTTCTGAGAGTCCACTTAGGCAAAATGCGGGGGTGGAGAAAGAAAAGGCCAGGTACAAGACACTTTCGGTAGCCAGACAGCATGGGATCATGTTGCTCTCTTGCTCAGTCGTCAAATATTGCCAAATCCTTCACCAACTTCATGGTTTTCTTCTAACTTTAATTAATTCTTTATCACTCGACATACTTTGTAAATTATGTGCTCTGTTAGTTAAAGCTACTTATTATTGTTTATTATTGTTCGATGGGCAGCATTTCATTAGATGGAACGGTCCCAATCCTGCAATTACTGTGGCCATGAAAAAGCTAAAAAGGGGCTTAAGAAAAATTTCTGCATAAACAGAGGCCCTTGGAGGAGTGGGTTACTATTCCACCTCGCCACTTGCAGTTTCTTCCACCTCATGAAGGTGGAGAAGGTACGGCCATGCTGTGCTGTTCTCCAGCCATCCCAGACAGTAGAATAGGTATTAGGATATATTTAAAATGCTGTTAAACTCAGAGGTCCATTTAGTTGATCTGAATTTTACTGACAGAGAAATCCTGAAAATTCCTGTCTCAGTGGTATGTGGGCAAAAATGGTTTGTTATCACATACTTAAAAATTGAAGGTAAAGGATGATAATATCAATTTGACAGGCAGATTATTCTGAAATTTCTGAACTTTAAAATATTATACAGCCATAGTGTTCCTTTACCACTATCTTTCTGGTAAATTCTCAACATAGCAAGAAATGTTCCAGACACGTATACAATGGCATATAAAAAACCTGCAGTACTGACAATATCCTGCTCTGCTTGGCGAGGTGCACTCTACTGGGAGAAAGCAGTAAGTGCTCATTAGCTTAGTTATTTGTAACGGTAAGTTAAAAATTATTCAGAAAACCTCAAAACTACAAAATAACTATCTGCCATGAGAATAAAAATGACCCGCTAATGTAAAATAATTAAGGCACTCTCTTATTCGTTCTTTCTGTGAAGTCACCTGAAAAAAATGAAAGGAGATATCACGTATAACAACTTGCAAGGGATTCTGTTACACTCGCCGCACAGGCGCTCCCAGACAGTCTGGCACCTTGGAAAAACGGTGACAAAAATATCTGAGTGGCACCTTTAACTGGGTTGAACTGGGACATAATGGACACAAACGCACACATGGGTCTTTGTTCAGAGCAAATGTTATCGGAAAAAATGCTCTGAGAGTCACAGGGGAGTCAGTTCAATCCAACAGTTCAGCCACTCATTGTGCCTAGTTTCTGGAACTGGAACTACCTGTCTTTGCAGCTCGTTTTGAAGTTTTTGTTCCACAGTCCAAACACCTAATGATTAAAGAGATCAGGAAAATGGGTAATTTCTTTGCTAGTGTTTGATGATTTAAGTCTGTTTGATGACATTCAGGTCTGCGATACACAGTACTATCCTTTGCTCTTTTACCAATATTGGTAAATGAAAATACAGTAATCCTTAAAAAGTTCATTGTCATCTTTTTGGCATGTATCAATTTTTTGGTTTAAATGATTGCTTAAAAAAAATTAAAATGTTAATGTTACTTCCTGGGGGTATATTAAACTATTGGAAGAATTGCAGTAAGTAAGAAGAATTTTCAGATGGTTGCAAGATATCCTGCATCAAATTTTGATGCCACCAGGCATATAGCAGTCTGACATTTCCCAGGAAATGGGAAAAAAAAAAAGCTTCTTACTTATAAGTTGGTTTGGGTTTTTTGTTGTTGGTGGTGGTGGTTTTTGGTTTGTTGGGTTTTTGGTTTGTTGGTTTTGTTTTTTTTTTTGGAGGGAGGGTTTGCTTATGTGAGGAAAAGAAAAGAGAGCTGAGTGGAAAAATGTATAAATCCTTTAGAATCCTGTATAGGCTTCTTTCTTACTGTGGATGATGATTCTGGAATGTTTGTAAATATTGTGAAGTTGTTTGTTTTGGGTTTTATTTTTTTTCTCTATGGGATAGGTAAACCTTTAATATATCAAAAGTACATGCATTTTCCCACAAGGAAAGAAGCATTAGGCTTTCATCACGTTTACAGCCAAAGAATTCAAAAGCCATGACACAGAGGAAGAGTAATTATCACATTAATGATAATGGAGTAGAAAGTTTATTATCTGTTTGTGAGTGGCGGAATTTTAGGACTGACAAACACCAAGTTATCTGCATGAGACTAGACTCTAAGCCAAATAAATTCCTTTGTATGACTTAATGAATATTACTGGAGTTATATCAAGAGAGAATGTGATCCTCTTTATTTAGGTATCTCAAGGTCAAAAGAACTATTCTTATCATGCAGCAGACACAAACATACTGTACTTCACTTGCTTGTGAAATTTGTGGTTCGCTTTTTCTCTGTATTTTAATTCCTTTGCAATCTCTGGTACAGATTCTCACATCTGAGATCCAGCTTTCCCAGGAACTGTTGTATTTTCTCAAGCTAAGTCATATGGAACTGTGGAAGTTCTGGCTGAAATGTAGTTGAACAAGCAAGGGAGAACCCAGTAGATACAATTTTGTAATTACTAGGAAAAGGCCAAAGTCTTTTACTAATATTGCAGGGTGTCAGGACTTGTTGGGCTTATCTGGACTTAAACTCTTTTCGACTTGTTTTATCTGTGACAACTGGCAAGTGGCAAGATGACTAATGCTTACAGTTGATTTAGCTTTGAGCAATTATTTGAGGAACTTCTTGTCATCACTGGATAGGAATAACTAGCAGGTAGTCGGTGTGGAGAGAACTGTCTATAAAGGTAGAACAAAAGCACAGTGCTGGAAAGTAAAGATGCTGGATGATACCAGGGACCCCAAACTGTAAACACAGAGCACAGTGGTCAGTTACTGATCACTGAATAGTACCGCCTTGTAAGCCAGTGACCACATGTGGACCCAAGCGTGAGTGAGAAGAAACTGCCGTCATATTTCTCTCAGCAAAGGAGTCAGAATGCTGTAACTTGCCATAACTCCCATCCTACTACTTATGCTTGCAGCTGTTGACTGACATCTAGAGACATATTTAAAGGGTGAATTTACACTGGAGGAAAGATTAGATTTTAAAAAGCTTGTGCATAGAAATCTTCAGTGCATTATGAGCTGTAAGAGTTACTATCATTGTAACTGTGCTAATAAATAACTAGTAAGTGAGTTGGTTAGACTGTTCAGACCTTATTAGACTAGCAATAAATTCTTGGATAAGATGTGTTTCCTTTTCCCAACACAGGATTAATAACAACTTCTAAACTAATAAACAATACCTATCGTAAGAGGACTGTGAGTCATATCAGAGGATACAGAGGAAGGCAGAGATAATTCAGTGCACCAGAGGTCTTTATTTTGTATAACAATGACAGCAAGAATGACAATTTAGGTATACTTCTCTATTTCCCTCTGGTCCTCCTACTCCTTTCTCCATTACTGTAGTGCTTTTTTGTTTAAGGTTCACCCTTTCTCCTAGTTTTAGCTAGGTTTAGTTTCAAGAAAGTTTCATCAGCTGTTGTCTGGATTATTTTATGTAAAGTCAGAAGAACCTGCAGTGCTGAAGATTGTTATGTTTTGGACTTTCTGTGTTCAAGTTGCATGCTTTTTCACCTGAGCAACTATCTTTAACAATTTTAGCTTGAGAGAAGGCACAAAGACTTAAAAATCTATAGAGACAGACAGATATTTTTATATTTACACTCCCTTTGAGACAAAGGGGGAGTGGAGGAGTGAGAGAGACATGAACTCTGGTTGTACCTCAACAAGAGAGCCATATCAAATTTGGAACTCCTTAAGTTCCACGCCCAATGGCCTTTCCAAGACAGTGAGGCAAGCAGAGATATCACAGTGACATGAGAATGAAGGAAAGAGTTTTTAATAATAAAGGTTTTCATTTTAAGAAACAATGTTGACAGCAAAAATGTATGCCAGATTTTGCCAGTGGTGATGGTTATTGCTGCTGCCTGTTAGAGACACAAGTTGGCTGCTTCTCTCCCAAATCTCACCCAGAGAAAATATCACCACTTGTTTTTGTGCGGTGTGCACTGTGACTGCAAAGGGAATATGGACATAAGTTCCTTAAAACTCTTTGTGGCTAAAATGCTCACGGAAGAGCTAGATGATGGTTGTTTGAATAGTTTCCAAGTATTGATGTTATATCAGGTTGATTAGTATTTGTGTAATGCTTTCCTGTGCTCCAGCAACCCAAAATTTATCCATCTATTGACAGTTATTTTTTTCTGAAATATTTTAGAGGGGGGACTGTCTTTTCATCTATTATTTTCATCAGATCTTGCACAATGAAGGTACCATTATCAATTGAAATAAATAACACACCCACCACCACTGAAACAGCTGTTACCCATCCAAACAAGTCGTAATCTACCTCAACTACATATTAATCTACAATTCAGCAGTCTGAAGAATTCTTAGGTTTTTTCTGCTTACTGAAATGATTCCAGGCCTGTATTAGTTTACTTCATCTTAGCCTGGTATTACATGTGAGAAGAAACACATCCCGATATTTCTTATGCTTCCTAGCTTAGAGAGGATCCTCTACAGAACTGCTATGTTCTGCTATGCCCAGAAATATTAATAAATGGTTATGCCAACTTTCCTCTTCCCTTATCCGTTAGACTGCTTCTTGTGGTTAGCATCTTCTGTGAAACTGGTGGCTGAAATTGCTGAGACTGAGGCTAGTCAACTCTTGTTCTCCTTTTGCAGAATCCCATGTTGAAAGCATCGGTGGAAGATTCCGTGACTCAAAAAAAGACTCCTCATGAACACAGGGATCCTGTGAAACTCACCTAAACTGAGTTTTCCTTATCTTTACATAGTGTCATTCTGTTCTTCCACAAAGATATCACTCACTCAAATAGCTTTCTCTTCATCTGTCGAAATTCAAATGCAGAAATTACACAAATTAACCAGCACACCCTCTTTAATTTCTTTTTAATTTCTCTTTAATTAGTCTCAAGGCTAAAAAACCTCCCGAAGTTTCCTCTCTTTTTTTTGGTCAAAATTATATTTGTCTCTATTCCAAATAGTTTTCTAACCCAGACATTATCAAAAATCACTTGAGTTTTGACCAGTAGATATAAAGAAATAAAATAAATGAACACTATAGATAAAGACTTTTACCAAAATATCTAAAATGTGTTGAACTTTGAAAGTGAGAAGCTAACCTTATAAATTTTACATTTCTAATTTCCCTTTTTTTGCGTTTTAAATTGTAGCTCAGATAGATTACTATCTAATGCCCTGACATGTTTTGTATCATACCCATAACAACAAAATACTCTTCTCTAGGTAGGTTTTCCATATGAAAGTGAATGATGGGCACACCTCCATTTCTTTAAGAGCATTTAATTTTGAATTTGAAGAATTCTTGTAAAGGCAGTGACTGTTCACTCAAAACGCATCTTGCCGGGCTCCATGCAGACAATCATTTTGTCAGTCAGAGTTCTATTATTTTCAGTATCCACACTTTAATTGTGGACAAGACCCTGTTACCAATGATAGTTTATTTTGCAATAGCCATGTTACCCCACATCTATTACTGTATTATACTGTCAAATAAGTACATCATGTCACAAACCCATTTTCAGATTGCAGACAAATTACTATCTTTTGGACAGCATCACAAGCTCTGTGGCCTGCGGAGACTGCAATTGTGGAAGCAGCAGAAAATATGGCTGCATTACAGTCTGCTCTGCTTTTTTATTTTTTTCGGTTCTGTGAGCACTGATGACATTGAGGCTGAAGTCAAGCAAGCTGCAAATGCCAGCATTGAAGTTTAACCAATGCTTTGATTCTCTATTACACATGGCATATAAAACAAACATACAATATTAGCTCTTTAAAGCTTTTCAAAGGATTGTAGAAAGCCAAAAAAAATGATTGCTGAACAGATTTCAAATATACACAACAAAAGTAAATTAAAATAGAGCTGGAATGAGAATGGATAGCAATTTATTCCATTGAGACAAATGATGTTGAAAGAATGTTAAGACCTCTAAGGAGAAAAAAGAAGCGTAGCTAGAATAAAGTTTGATATACCTGTCTGAACTGCCATAAGGTTAGAAATCATAAAAAGAATTCAGTGTAACCCAGTGCTCTCTGGTTCTTCCTATTCTTACTTAATAACATAGCATCAGGCACCATGTTTTTGAATGGAGAAGACTTCCTTCTAAATATCTTCACAATACCTTGCAGTTGTCATTTTTTAAATAGGTTCAGGTTCATTATCATCTCTTGTTTTATATAGCTACACTACTACCACAACTGCAGTATAGAAATACTCTAGCTAAGTTTTCTCTAGACAGCTCGGATATAGTATGCAAGCTGGAATCACAACAAAGAGATGAGTTGATGATACTTTAACATAAATGTTTGCATTTTTGAGTCAAGAGTCTGCCTTTCACTCTTCTACGCAGTATCAGTGCTGAGAGGAGTCATTGGATAGTGCAGTAATACAAAAGAAGCAAGTTCCATATTTAGCTTTTCCTCTTGTAAGGGGATTAACAACATTTTTTGTGTGTGTATCCTGTAACCTGGCTTCTATATCCTGAAACTTACAGAAACTCAGCATCTTTGACACTATTAATCTGCTGTGAAATACAGTTAAAATTAGAAATTTGATTTTAAAATTGTGAATGCAATGAACAGAACAGCAAACGTGAAAAAGTAAAAAAAACATCTCTTAGGCTTGGCTAGAGGTCATCACAAACTGAGGAAGGGAGCTAGTTAAAACCAGCAAAGGGAGGAAAATGCTGTGGTAACAGATCCTTCAAACAAAAGCACTTGATCCTTTGAGCTGAACACATTAATTAATAACATGTCAGACAAAGAACATTAACAGGAACAGGACATGTAATTTAACCTACCTCCACGTGTTCTGTGATTTTCAGGAATTTGTCTTTCTGGCGTATTAGCAATGATATATGCTTGTATTTGCATTGTAGAAAAAGAGAATGCGGGTTTGATTCTAATTCCAGATTTCTGAATGGCAAGCACTCATTTTAAAAGGGGGTTCCGATGCACTGCTTTTGAAATGCTTAATTATTTAGACTTATAAACTTTAATATCCACAAAGAGTTTTGAAGATGAATGCTGCTTGGCAAGTGAAGCGCTCAATGTATGTCATTGAGCTGAGACAAAAATAGCAATTCCGTTTCACAGAGGGCTTCAGCATTCCAGAAACTGAGCTTCAAGCCAAATCTGAATAAAACCTGATTCCAGAAAGGATTGCCTATTCAGATGTATTTAAATCTTATTTTAGGAAAACCAAACCAAACCATACACATGCATTTCATTTGCAATTTCATAATCCAGCACAAGGTGGGGTGGGGGGATGGGGGGGAAGGGGAGCGGAAGGGGGAAAGCTTAAAAAAATGTCCATAACAAACCACTAAACTCTCTTTCTGAGTATGTTGCAAAAGCATACTCTGTCACAGAGGCACCCACAAAACCAACAGCAGCAGCTATCTGAAAAACACGAATTTAGTGCAATCAAATTTGCCCGGCACTCCGACTGACGAAATTAATTACAAGTTTGGATGTCAGCTGGGTATTATCACCGCACAACCGATTCCTGAGCACTGAAGAACACGCTCTGAGGAAGATGAATCACAGTGTGCACAGCTCACTGATATAAAGGGAGAACCTCCCACTCAGAGATAACAAGAGGGTCACTCACCAACACCAGGGTGAGGGTTACTCAATCCCAGGGAGATAGACTCGAGTCCCGATCTGATGGAAGTCCCGGGAGTCTCTGACTGGCGTCCCAATCCAAAGGGAGCATCTCTGACAGCACTGCCTGCTGCTCCAAGGAGAACCAACTCCAAGTGTTTCTCCCGCAGGGCTCTGTTTATACCCTGGACGAGTGTAAACTGTGGTCATTTTCAGTCAGCGCAGACAGGACACAGCTAACGGAGTCTAGACACCAAGACCCAAGATAATCCTGGGGGGTGGCACCTTATGTTTATCAGGTGGCTTCTGCAGGGCCCTGCCTTTTGTGCAAGCTCCGTGCAAGCAGTCCAGGGGGCTCCACTGCCACATACTCATCTATGTTTTTTGGAAAATGTGGCAAGCTCGTAGAGACCTTTTTACCCTTGATGAAATATTCCATCAACATAGTCACAATCAGTTCTAACAAAATGGACCTTTCATAAACAACTAAAGAATTTACCCTTACAAACAAAGAGACATAACCAAACTTATGCATTTTAGCTGAGAACTTCTTCCTAGGTTTAGGATTTTCCAAACAAGATCAGATTCTGCAATTTTACCAATCCTGTCACTGGGGACAATGGAAGATGCTATGGCATGATAAGACCAACTTCAGAGTATTCTTTTGATCACCGTAGTAGATGAGTACTGAAGTAAATTATACATTTCTAGTAAACATTTGTGACCTAAAGGACATAGATCTAAGATAATTTCCTCTCTTAAGCTTGTCAACAAGTTGAAAAGGAATGAAGAAGATTGAAGGGCTTTGCCTGCTGAGGCAATGTGTCTTGGCGCATATGTAGGATACAAGGCATGATTCAAAGGATGACTTTTTTGTTACAATATCTCAGAACAAAATTGTATTTTAAAATGGAAATGCAAGCCTATCTGCAAAGAAGCGTATCATGCATATCATCATTTTACATGGTGGTATGGTCTCTGTAGGCTTGTACTGAAATCCTTGGAGTGTCATCGTATCACTTTGGAACCAGTAATGGAACCATCACACTGTCTCTATGGATTTGCTGTGAAAGTACTTTGCTATTGCAGCTTCATATTGTAATGGCTTCATAATGGAATCCCCTTGGAGTGATATTGAAATCATCTTGCCATCATTAGCTCACTTCGTAAATGGCATCATAATAGGGACTCCATTAAAGACTGGCATTAGAATCTTACTGAAATTGTTACTGTGTTACTATACTGTCCCACCAAACTACCTGGGGGTGTAGCTTGGAAAACTACTGGTGCTGTTTACTAGTTACTTTTCAAAATGACCTTTAGTATTTTTAATATGACATATTACTCTTTTTATTGTTTCTGTTATCACTACAGTTTGTATTGTTTGTATTATCTAGTGCCCTTTCAACACTTTGTCTTTTGTTAAAACAGTAGCGGCTATTATTTTTTAAATCTGTGTCCTTTTTAAGTCCTCTAACTGGAAGATTTTTCTTTTAGAGAAGCATTTATAACAGTCTTTACAAAGTATAAAGGAGATTTTAAGAGTGCTGTCAACAAAGCTCTATATACTTCTTTCTTCTCATTCAGGTGACTGAAAAATGTGACAGTTCAAATCCAGTTCTGCTCAAAGAGAAGAAAAAACAAAAACGATTCGACAAAGACAATCTCCTGAATCACAAAATACTGAGTTGTTTGTTTCTGTTACGGTAGATGTAATCCTACTGCTCTGTTCAGGAGACACCAAATCTCTCTGAACTTTGGAATATTTCGAACAGTTTTTAAAAGAATGTTGCAGTCTTGTTTCACGTAATGGTGTAACCAGCTGAGTAGTAGAGGGCAGTGAGAAATAGCAGTCGTTGTAGATAAAGCTAGACAAGATACAGCTATAGAGAGAGGACCTCAGTTACATTACCTATGCTACACTACTGAAATAGGGATTTACCAAAGGTCGAAGTGAGTCGATACCCACATGTTTTAGATCCATACGCGAACAGTTTCAGGCCTGGGAACAGAGGGTGCAAGATCAGGATCAGTTCTATTCGTAGTCCGTGTTCAAGTACTTTCAAAACTGTGCTGCCACCAGGCTGGATGGGTTGGGGTCAGGGCATTCCCCCGGCTGTGTCGTGGGGTTTCACGTGTTTGACAAACCTGATGCAGCTCCACTTGTACTGAAAACCAAGCCTTCTCATTTTCAGCACCAAAGAGGCTTAACAGCAGTGCCCTGCTGGTGTATTTTTCAAGACGTGCATTCACGGTTAATATTAATCAGAAATGAGGAACGTCCCAGAGGATCCAGCATTAGACCTGCTTGTGAGGATTAGTTGTGGCAAATTACTCAGGGGATAAATAATGCATTCAAATTACTTTAGGTCTGAGCTGCAGTAGGGAAATCTTAGTTCTGTACATCGCTCTCTGGAAACACATGGAGTAACCTTCTGACTGCTAGAGGTAAAAGGAGGAAGACTGAAAAAAATCAGGGGTGCTAGTAAGAAAGGCAATAAGCACTACATTATTCAAGTTTCAGTAACGCTTTATTGTAAGTGGAAATTAATTAATGCTAAATTACAGGAGAACTCCTAAGGGATTACACATTACAACCCCATGAATACCGAGAGAATTCATCATGATTAATGGTATTACTGTAAATACCACAGAAAGGAAATTATATTTGTTGTTGTTGCATAGTTTTATAACATTTCTTTCATTTCTTTAGGGGCTTTATTTACAAAATCTTACACAGGCATCACACAAATATAGACACACACACACATAGATATACATTATATATATGTGCATGAGTATATATACAAAAGAACGGTCTTATTTTTATTTTTATTTAGTTTTCACATTTTTCTAGATGACAACTGTATCTTCAAAAGGAACACATCTTGTTACGCACAATTCCTTGTCCTATCAACCAGTCCAAAAGTGATTCTAGCGAAAGCAAGTGTTACTAACACTTTTAGTTCTGTGTTGGAAAAAAGCCTGCTGGTAGCGTGAAATGACTGATCTTCAACATGACAGGGTGACAGAGCTTCTGAAACTTTTTGTCACACAGCCAGACCTGGAGATTCGGGGAGATGGAGGAAAAAATCCTGCAGCTCGGAAAAAAATGCCTGGAATCTACACCTCAACAACCTGGAGATTTGAAAGAAGAAAATAGGGTTCATATTTGGATCTGCACAGCTTTAATCTCTTCGAAAACCCCATCTGTCTAGAAACATGAGTTTTAGTTCCGCTTTTAACAGTGTCTTGAGAGCTATCCTTAAAAAATAACAAACAAAAAAGAACTGTCAACCTGATCACCTTAATAACTGAAAATACATGTGTAATCTGGTAGTTCTTTAATAACTGAAAATACATGTGTAATCTGGTAGTTCTTACAGCTACTTTCTAATTTTTTTTTTTTTTTTTACTGCTTCATGAGAACAAGGCTGGTCTGAAGAAAATTGAGTGACCTAAATAATGATTTTTAAAAACATTTCAACTGTAAAAAATGAGTTGCGAAATTTATCAGATTTGTAACATCAAATAAATTATTTCATCTGATCCTTACACTGAATTAAATACATATAATTTTGGCCTGCTTATCAAGCAGAATATTAATATTGGGTTTGGCTTCTGTATTTTTTTTTGTGTTCTTTGCAGAGGATGAGGTTCAACAAATACTTTTCAAGAAAAAGACCCAGCTGTGTGATACTTGGGCACAATGTAAGGAGTCAAAATGATGAGGGTACAAGCTGAGGCTCTCTTGAGGTACTTAGTTCATCAGCTAATAAAGAGGTAAAGGAGATTAAAAAGCTTACTTGTTACTTTTGTGGGCTAATTAACATTTAGAAAAATTTTATTCCCAAAGGCAGGTACAGCAATGATTAATTATCATATTTTGATTAAGATAATGATATAATGTATTTTCCCGTTATATGTAATAATATTCAGCCACGCTTCACAGTCAGCCTCAGGCTAAGGTCAGAGACCTGTTACCTCAACATGGATAATACCTGCGATCTGTATTCAGTCTCACACATCCAGATTTCCATTCTGCAGTTTTGGTTTAAGATTTTTTTTTTTTTTTTTTGCAAGAGAGAGTTAATATTTGTCTTTAGTTTTGATTTTGAAGTCATCTGAATTTCCCTTTCAGTGTACGTAGGCTTTTCATTGATCACTGACAAGATTATAACAAGATTATACTATGAGGTTTTGTTTTGTTTTGTTTTAATGAAATGAAACGTGACTGTAATTTTTGTAACGTCTGTGATCATTTGGACACTTTCTTAGCTATCACAGTGGAAACCTTCACTGTTACAAAAGATCCTTGACCTTTTGATTCCTCTTGCTTTAGACCCCCAGGCTGGTCACAACTGCCATTATCTCATCAACCATGAGATTATTTTCAATATTTTAGCTGGTAGGACCAGCGGTGGGTTTTCTTAGCCCATAGAAAGATTTTAATTCAGCTGAACATAGTGGCAGCTGCTACTTCTGCCTCCAGCTACAATTGCTTTAGGCCTAAGAAAGTCTTTTTTCCATGTTAAATATGCAACATCAGTGCCAAATTATCTTCATCCTTTGACAAAGATCTGTTTTTTCCCATTTATTGTAGTGCAATATAACTCTCCATACAAAGCAATTTAAGCATTGCAGAGCTATGAAGGGTATCTAGCCAAAATCATGAACTTCAATCATGCAAATGAGAAGACCTAATTAAGAACCAATGGTCAAAATTTCCATAATGATGTAGCCAGATAAAAGCTGTTCCAGGTTCCCGCAGGAATCCATATAGTTTGTCTTGCATTAATGTCAATTACGGAATAGAACCTTGCATGAAGATATTCCCTTATAATACTAGAGTTAGGGAGACTTCTTTCTGTTTTCTTGCATTTTACTAAGTAAAATATTTAAAAGTTAGTTGACTTCTGTCCCTGAGATCTACAGCAATCTTGAAATTAATGAAATGTCAACACCATTATACAATAGGAATGACTGAATGGATTCATCAAAGCTGTTTATGCATTATGTAACATTTTAAAATTGTATAATTTGGCAACTAGGACAGAGTATTTTTATGCTTTTTTAAATTATAGATTATTCCTCAGAGTAAATTATTTTGGTTATTGTATCCAACAAAGGTTATCAAAACAAACTTTAAAGCAGCGGCTTTAAGTTAGTATATCAAAATTGAGAGATGTGTGCCAGTGAGATAACATGATTTATTGAACAGAACAAATGACTATGACCATATCCAATACGAAATCTTTTCCAGATCTACCACCCTTCATTAATTGTAATGAACTGAATCATTTGAAGCTGTGATGTAAATCATTAAATGATTTTATAGAGTTCTTCCAGGTCAGTGTAGCAGTGAGCATTTGATATTATCCCACACTTAAAAGCATGTGCCTGGAATCATACACATAAAAATATTTTTTAGTATCTATTAGACATTTGTGTTGCAGTGGTTCATTCATACAAACACAAATTTCATACAATACAGTACACCAACTCATTCAATCACTCTCCAAAATCACAGAATCATAGATTCATAGACTTTGAGTTGGAGGGGACCTTTAAAAATCATCTACTTCTAACCTCTCTGCCACAGGCAGGGATAACTTGCACTAGATCAGGTTGCTCAAAGCCCCATCCACAGTGGCCTTGAACATTTGCAGTGATGCAGTGCCTCCAGCTTCTCTGGGCACCCTATCTAGTGCCTCACCACCCTCATAAAAAAATTGTCTTCCTTATCTCCAATCTAAATCCACCTTCTTTCAGTTCAAAACCATTCTCCCTTGTCCTGTCAATAAAGGCTTTGGTAAAAAGCCCCTCTCCACCTTTCTTGTAAACCCTTGTATATTCTCCAAGTGGAACACTAGAGGAAGTTTTAAAAGTCTTCCAGATTTCTTTTTCCCTCCCAGTCACGTGGTTATATACAAGGAGAAGAAAACCTAACATAAATACAGAAGGGCTGTTCTGTATAGCAGGAAAGCAGAAGAACATTAACTGGGAAAAATCAAAACAAAACAAAACACACAGGTATATCTAGCAGGGCAGATGCACTTCTACTTACACGGATAACAAAAATGCAAAAGTTTCTTTTTTTTTTTGCTGCTGTCTCTTGATTTAAAATGTCCTTGCATATGGTATTCCAATGACTGACCTGTACAGTTTCTGTCCATATAGGCTGCACTTGAAATGAAAGTTTTTAGCATACAAACACATGGGGAAGAAATATATTTATATGTATTTATGCTGAAACTGTAGATCTCAAACAATATACATCTCAATTTTACCACAGTACTTGCCAAGGTTTTTTCTGTCATTGGCTGCATTACTAATATAGTGTTTACTAATCGCTCTAGAAAGGAACAGTATTTCCATAGCAACAAATGAACAATACTAGAGATATTAATCATTTCTACATTATCTGTGTACAGTTTGCTGTGAAGAAACATTTTGTAGTTTGATAATTGCTAGACTGGAGTGATTGTACATTATGAGATGATTAGCATAAACACTTAAGAAGATGAAGAATGCCTGTTGAAAACAAGAGAAAACTGGAGAAAAAGTGGTACTGTATTGCAAATATTACCATAAGAACCAGCAGGAAGAACTAACTTTAACATTAGTCACTTCTTCCGGCATTAGCCATCTTCTAGGGAGTTGTCCATGGAAGACGATCTTTCCTAACATTAGCTACATCGAGAGATGCATCTCTCGATGCATCTTTTTCAGTGGAAAAAAATCAGTAGCCATCCATCTTGGTGAACTCTCTCTGGCATGAGGGCACTTGCAGGCACAGGGTCATCTATCCTACAATACTTAAGTGTGAGGGGAGGGGAGAGGAGGGGAGAAAAGGAAAAGAAGGAGGAACTGGAGGAAGGAAAATAGTGGAAGAAATGAAGAGAGGAAGGAGGGAAAGAAACAGCCCCATAAACATTCAGTGTTTGTAAAACTGGTAAAACAACAGTGACCAACATTAGCAAAAGCCCTCCGGGTACAGTCTTAGGAGCAGATGCTGCAGATTTGTAAGCTCTCATCTCCTTTGTAATGGTGTAAAATCATCACTACATTGCTGTGCCCAAAAATATGCCATGTTTCAAAAGGAAGCAGAATCTGGACCACGTATTTTATTTTCATTCTAAGCAGCATTGTTTGTTAAAAATAGGGTGTTGGGGTATAATACAGAAGAACAGAATATTGTTCAAATGCAGCTGCTAAGTAATCAGAGCCTCATTGTCTGAACCACACTTAAACATTTCATATGTATGTAGAAAACAAGTGTGACATGTTCAACATTTAATTGTTTTGCAATAAATATCCTGCCTGGTTTTTTTAAAGTTCCTTAAAACCCGGTCCCGGATGGATTTAATGATGAGAATTTAATAATGAGACCAGTTTAAGCCTATAGGAATTTCAATGATTGTAATGAGCATTGCCAAAGACCGGAATAAATCTCATACAGCAAAGTTAGAGCAGTTTTCCAGGTGCAAGTTAACATTACTAAACCTTTCTGCTCAACAAATCTCCCTTTTCTTTTATCATTATCTGTTGCTTTCAGCAAAGTCTTTTCAAAAGATTCACATCTCTTCATTAGTATGCATTTTAGAGGTCATTTCGCTATCTCCTTATGGTGCAATGTTACCAATACTAAAACAAAATAAAATTGTTTTTCAGTAATATCCCATTAATTTATTATTTATTAAGTTTCTTCTTTTGCCTGTGTTTCACCAATTCCCTGAGGTTTTAGCTGTTCCCAAAGTTCTATTACATAATGCTTCCCATACCTTCACACCTATATGTCATTACAAGATATCATTCACTTTTAGCCTTGTATCAAATCACGTCTTTTCCTTTTTCTGTTTTTTAAAAAATATATCTGTCTTTTAAGGATCTGAGCTTTCTAATCACTTTTATGCAAAGATTTGGTTAAGAAATTTGATCGCTTTTCACAGCAAATGATGCACTTCGACACTGATCAGCTTTTCTCCCTGCTGTGCACTAAATGAAAGGATAAGGTGGGACTGTTTTCTTTAAACCATTGTTGCTAGCAGATGGGGCTGCTTCTCTGGTGTTTAGAATCTAAACCCTTCTCCATGGAATCTGGAACTTGTCAGTGGCACCTCATCAAAGGCTTATTCTTCTATCTTTGTAAATTTTCTTTAAATCCACTTAATTGTACTAACACAATTTTAAACTAAGTCTTCTAATATTTAATATCAAATCCCAGTATCATTAGGAGAAATAACATTACTCTTTTGAGGTTTAATGCTTGTCTGTCAATGTTTAACTTTGCAAGAAAATAGGAAAAATTAAAGCAAAAAGAACATTTATCATAATTTAGCAAAAGCTCTCTCATACTTGCTCATACCAAGCCCCCATACTTTTTACTTCTTCCTTTCACCTTCTTTCTCTACATCCAAATCGATTCCTCACTGAATAAAGGCATGGGCTGTTGTGCTAACTTGAACTTCCCACCTCCCAGCACAAAGTCTCCAGTCCTAAACTCCCATTCACATCCAGTTAGTCCCTCTGCTAACTCAGAAATGTCATCCTCAGGACTCAAATCTTATTCCAAAAGACCTCAATAACTGGCACGTAATATGAAGGACAGCTGATCTATACACTTGCAGTCTGTGTCTATTCAGAACGACAAAATCACGGCTGCTGTAAACAAGTTCTGCATTATCAGAATGGTAATCCCCATTCAGCAAAGTCATGAGTTTTCCATCAGAAGAGGTGGCGTTCGTAGAACTCAAAGTCTCCAGTCCTAAACTCCCATTCACATCCAGTTAGTCCCTCTGCTAACTCAGAAATGTCATCCTCAGGACTCAAATCTTATTCCAAAAGACCTCAATAACTGGCACGTAATATGAAGGACAGCTGATCTATACACTTGCAGTCTGTGTCTATTCAGAACGACAAAATCACGGCTGCTGTAAACAAGTTCTGCATTATCAGAATGGTAATCCCCATTCAGCAAAGTCATGAGTTTTCCATCAGAAGAGGTGGCTTTCGTAGAACTCTTATTTTAGAGAAAGCAATGGACGCTTTCAAATTCACAGAAATATTCGGATTTGAAACATTCATATGAACTAGTTCTAGCTCAGAAATATGCACTACTTCACGTTCTGATTATATTTTATTTTTTTTAAATATGACCCCCTAAAAATAGAATTTCTGAAAAGTTAAAACTGTTGAAATGATCAATTTCAAAAAGCTTCACAAAGCTTTTTCTTTCATGTTGCTTCCTTATTAATTAATGAGTTTTTCCTAATTTTTTTATGATTTGGAACTGAAAAACTTTCTGAATAGTCCATAGCCATCCTTATAATATTTTTCTAAATACTTCCTGTCTATTTGTGGAAAAAAAAAAATCTTCAGAAGGGTTTCATTCTTTCTTTCTCTGTCACTTTAGAAAAACAGGTTTTCAATGAATGTGACAATCATCAAACAGCTATGGACGGAAGTGAAGCCTGTATTGCACACGTGTTTTCATGGCTTTCCCAAAGAAAGGTTTGTTTTACTTTACCGAGTGATACGGTGATAGAGCTGTGCCATAGAATCTCAAAAGCAGTGGGAACATTTTGAAGGACTTTGGAAAAGCGGGCACAATTACACTAAAGTTAAATGACAAGAAGAGCTTAACCAACTTTGATAGCACTGCTTCTGTAGTGGAATCATCTAGCAATTGTTTACCTTTGATGGACAGAAATACATGTTATTACAAACCTATACAAATTTCATTCTCACTATAAATTTTGCACAAAACATTATACCATGTAGTTCTCCTGGACAATGCCAAGACAAATGAAAAAGAACCAGTACCTCCAGCCCCTGTCTTTTTCCCCAGCTGTGTCTTTTCTGCCCACAGCTCCATTTCCTTGGCTGTCCATCCATATACAGCCTTCGCAGATAAGTTTGCAACTTACAGTATATGTAGGTCCTTATTTCCATACCATTACAAAGATTCACTCTGTTATTCACAGCAGAATAAGTGTCGTTGCTGACTCAGTCTATCTGGCATTTTACTAGTGCATCTCTGTGAAAACACAAAAAAGGTCTGTAATCACTCATTGCTTCGTTAGTGCACAGAATAATTCTAAATTCCCATCTATTCAAGGTCTTTTAGAAGTCCTGTTAAGCTGACAATGCTTCATGATGTGTTTGTTTCCCCTCCTGGATCTAAATATTTTTATTATTACTCTTTAGAGAAATTGCTGCTGGGTTTTGTTTGTTGTTGTTATTGTTTCTATTTTACAGTGACACTGAATTTAAAATGAAAATAGATTTCATTATTTATTCATAGGATTTGATTCACCCTGATTGTTACATTATTTTCCATGTTGACAGAAGTTGGTGAATAGTGCAGAAAGCTAGAGGGCATTTATTTGACCATGAAATGCCATAAATAATAAACTGATGTTGTCTTCAGTCAGGGCTTTTTCATCTTCAAAACAAAAAAATAAGTAAAAAGAATTAAATGAATCTTTCAGTTTTATACTGTCCGTGTGAATTTCATGTCTTGCTATGCCACCTGTAGTGCATGAATATTAAATATTAATGGGACAGTTTGGATAATGGCAGGATGCTTGGATAGTGAATGCAGAGGACTAATAAATATATGCAATAAAAATCGAAACCTTACAAGTCAGAAAAAATAACAGTCTATATATTAAACTTTACTGCTTAGGCAAAAGGAGAGGTTGGTTTCTGTCAGAATTCATTATAAATAAAATGTGACTTTAAACAGCATTTTTATGATTTAAATCGGTAGAGAAACAATACGTTTAAGCTCCAGAATATAATTCTTGGATTCTAGTCAAGGAATAAGTTGTTCAGCAACACAATCACACAGTATTATAGTTAAATAGAAAAGCTGCAACGATGATTGGTGGTTTTAAGGATGAATGAAACTGCAGGAAAATATAAATTGTGTCTCAAAGCCGCTGTCTAGATTTGAACTACCCAGGCAAAAACTGGTCCTGTAATTTAAACCAGAACAGATTTTTTAATTATTAATGGCACACACTTAACAAGAGATCAACAGACTGTACATTCAGGATCAGTTGTAATACAGCGGATAAACCGCAAAGTTACACAGTGTTACAAACCAACAATATAGGCTTATGAATTCCTTAACGCCCCTCTTGAGCTGATCCCAGGCAGGACTGGTCACACGCCAATGCCCTCATGCGCACGCACCCATGCACACCCACTCACACCCTCTGTTGGGCAGCCTGCACCACAAGCACCCCACCTCATCCGGCCGTGCAAGTACCGCGACCTGCAGACCCTCAGACACCTGACTCAGACACAGGACCCCAGCATCGTGGCTGGCACTCTTCCTCTGCTGGCCGAAGGCATGACCTGTCCCGGCAGCCACCCTGGTGCCACAGGCAAGGGACAGTGGTGCCAAACCGCATCCAGGCTCAGGCTTCTCCAGCTGCTGCAGCTGGTCATCTTTAACATAGGCAGTTTTGGCCAAACACCCTCTCACAGGGTTCTGTTTATTTGACTCCCATCACCGTTCGTGCTTGCATTCATAGCTTAAGAGTGTGATTTTTTGGCCAGGGTTTAGCCATAAAAGCACCGCTGCAACTCCTTTTGTATTTGGGGGGTTTGTATCCTGTACCCTGTGGTGTTACAATACACAGTGTCCACAATAAGAGCCACCCTCAGAGATCATCGGTATTATGAGATTACATCGGTAATAAATCATGGAACAGAGGTCTTTCATTTCTCATGTTTTGTTTTACCAGTTAAATGTTCTAGCAAAGCTGTTAGGAAATGCCATAGCTCCCAAATTCTCCTTCTGGATGATATGCTCGGGCACATCTGATGCACAATTAACTCCTGCAGGAAAAATCCCCAATACTGGTATCATTCTATATGGAGGCATGTTTGTGCTAGTTCTGTGTGGGAGTCTCATTTGTAGAGGGCACATATCAAAATATTTCACGCTGTGGTTTGACCCTGTCTTGTCACAGCGTGACAGATGAAAATGCACGGTTCATGGGCAGTTTCCAAAGTGAATGGTGGATTTAACATGCCTGGTAGCCTTCTTCTTGCTGAAAGGTAAGTTTACAAATGCGGACACCCACAGGTGGGCTCCACCTACAGCTGTTCAAAATTGTTTCAGCAGAACAGTGTTCAACTCCAGAAATGCAGTTTTGTTGAAATCAAGTTGTTCTACAGGAACATTTCAATTCTGAAGAAATTTTCCACAGGAAAGTGTCAAAATGAATCATTTCATCTTTCTTGTTTCATTCTGATAATGCCAAAACATTTCATTTCAGAAGTATCACCCTGTTTCATTTTATTTGACACACAGATTATATGCTAATATTAATTTCCAGACTGCGTGTTTATACACTAATGGATGTATACACACCGGCATTTTTTTAAACATGACTGTACCTGAATTATTGACATTATAGCATTTCCAAGTTATCAAAACAAGAAGTTTGGATGTTGTCAACTGGAATTCATGTGATGGAGACAAAAAAAAAAAAAAAAAATAAAAAAGAAAAAAGAAAAAAAGGAAAAGATCATTAGTTCTAACCTGGAGTGGTAGAACTTCCTGAAAACTGTGAACTGATATTTCTGGCCAATGGCACTGAGAAGCCCCTTTTTTCATGCAGTGGATGCTGGCAAAACCCTTGCAGAGAGGTAAACAGCAAGACAGTTATGTCTGCAAAACACAGCACGAAGGTACACTTTGAGTCAGTATGTGTCAGTTTAAAATAATCTGCCCAGAGTTACCAGCCACTTTGAAGACATGGGGCAAAATCTCTATTTGTCAGCAAATCCTGGAGCTTTGCAGATTCGGAGAAAGGCTGAATTCATGGACATCGTGTTTGTTTACCTTTCTCATTAGCTTAGCTAATTAGGTTCAGATGTTATTATACATTAAATCATCCTTTTCCTTTTGAATGCCTGGGAAGAACACTCAAGAGACAGGATTAGAGTATGAAATCCTTTACGCACAAATGTCTGTGGTCACAACCACAGCAATTCAAGCTCACACATACCAGCCTTCTGGGGAATCTCACAGTTGCCTGACAGGGATCACGCAAGAGGATATATTAGGTAGCGAAACCTCAGAGGCATATTCAGTCTTTGGCTCCTCTCCATCTGCCAACAAGAGTGGAAATGTGATATACATCTGCCCACTGGTTTCATAAACAACGGGGCAGTGAAGAGCCACCACAACTGGAGATTTCACCCACTATCTGCTTAGTTCCCCAACACACACCACAGCCATCAGGATCATAATTAGGCTCATTGTAGTAAAGATTTTACAGTTAATTAAGCAATTTGGAAACTGCCTGATTGATTGTTTAGGTAGTTGCCAGAGTGCTCCAATTTCTCAAACAATACACAAGGTGTTTTCACACAAACCTAATAAAAATTCTGAGGGAAGTTCACACCACCCTGGGTGTTACTTTCTTCAGTCTGACTGTAGTCATGGAAGAGGTGTATCTTGCACACAGATGTCATCTGCCACCAATCCCTATACATTCCTGATAAGTCAAACTTCAGCTAATATTTTCAGAGGCCGTAACAAAACACTTCTCCTTTTTTCTTTCTCGTTGGCTTCTAATTCTTCAGGTACCGTGGCAACATTCAGCATTCATTGCATTTCTCAAGCACTGCATTCTAGTTGGCGATACAAATCCAACACGTTCATTTTCAAGTCTGGTCAATCAACTTTGCTTATGTAATAACTAAAATGCATCTCCAAATAGCCATGAGGCTAACTCATGGAGCAAGTTAACCTCAGCAGCAATTCATGTTTAATTTCTTTCCTTACCACTCCTAACGTAGTTACAAAAGCTATTAAATTAGCAGATTCCCGTGACAGTGTTTCATTTCTCATTATAACAAAAAGGCAAGCAGCTAACGCCGCAGAATTTTCATCAGCTAATGTCTTGTAGTAAATCCATTAGAAAGCCATTGGTATCTAATTGTCTAATCACAGCAAAGGCCTTGCAGTGACATGGCCATAATGGGATTAAAGTAGATTGTAGCGCACTGCCTACATTCCCTGATCCAGTCTGGAGATAGCAACGACCTTGCAGGTCGTTTCCTTTAATTTATCCAGATCTAGAAGAAAAGAAGGGAAAACTGCTGTGACTAAATAGGTAAAAGAGCAGGCATTGCTTTATTTAGACCCAAAAGAGATAAAGTAGACATTATGGCTGGAAAAATACACCATTAACTTGAAAGTATTCTAACATATCAGAGGAGGTCTCTGAAGATCTTGTTGGGATCAAATTTGGTTGCGTACAAGGAATGGTTGCATGTGGTGTGATGAATCAGGCAAATTCTAGGTGTGCAGAAGGTGCTCAGTTATCAGACATGCACCCCTTCAGTCCAGAGTAATTTGGCTTTGTGGTCTGGAGCTTCAAGGCCAGAAACAGCCTTCTGCCTCATGAATGCCATCTTCTAAAGCTTTGCAAATGGGTGACTTGAGGGAATGGGTTTGCAAACATTGATTCGGGGACTCTGAATTATTAGGCTTCCTTGCAGTGGATGCCATGGAAAAAAGGGAGCTGTTGTTTTACTGAAACCCTTTCAGGCACCACTGATGTCAAGGGTTAGAGCTAGGCCAGCTCCAGATGAATGACAGATGCTCTCTATTACCACCTCCTCCCTTAGCCCCCTTTCCCAAAGAGGGAAAAGAGTAAAGGAGTAAGGGAGAGAGACTCAGGGACTGGAAAAGAAAACTAAAACTGTTTT
>NW_010390021.1:72041-93498 GCF_000710305.1 Buceros rhinoceros silvestris | reverse complement strand
CCAACCAGATGATTCTATGATTCTATCATTCAACATAGGACCTGGTTCATCCTCTGAGTCTAAAAAAGAGTCAAATATGCCTAAGCAATCACAGTATCATAGAATCATAGAATGGTTTGTATTGGAAGGAACCTTAAAACTCATCTAGCTCCAACTCCCTTGCCTTGAGCAGGGACACCTTCCAATAGACCAGGTTGCTCAAAACTCCATCCAGCCTAGCCTTGAACACTTCCTGGAAGATGAGGCATCCACAAACTCTCTGGGCAACCTCGTTGGGCAACCTCTTGCAGTGCCTCACTGCCCTCACAGTGAAGAATCTTCCTTATATCTGATCTAAATCCACCATCTAAAAGATTTAAAGTTTAAAAGTTTAAAACCATTACCCCTTGTCCTATCACTATGTGCCCTTGTAAAAAGTCCCTCTCCGGTTTTTTTGTAGGACCGCTTTAAGTGTTAGAAGGCTGCTATAAGGTCTCCCCAGAGCCTTTTCTTCTCATTCTGTCTTCATGGGATAATACTGTGATCCTTCCATTTGACAGGCATATTGCAGTTTTGAAGGAGATGAGTTAAAAAAAAGGCAAGAAAATATTTATTCCCTACTAAAAAGGAAACAGGACAGTTTAAGAGATCAGGGAAATTTTTAATTGCTCCTTTTTATCACCTGATGTTTTCTCTTGCAGGGTATATTTTGTTTAATGCTACAGCACTTATCCAAACTACAACACTTTTCTATTATCTCTATTTCTATTAGCTCACTTTTTTCACAGATGTAACAAAAAGCTATGCATATCTAAAGATACCACCTCTTAATGAGTCAGCTACTAACATTTCTCACTAAACTGTAACTAACATTAAGCAAAACAAAATGCTATATATAGGTTAGAGTGCAACAGTAGTACTACGCAATACTATACAATAAATTAAGCAGTTATGAATACGAAGAACATGTTGGTAAGACATAACCCACCGGAACGCTAGTAATATCTAATACACTTTTCATATTTTGTTCTATATCATTACAATGGTTTATTTTTACATTGCTACAGGCACTAATTTGGAGGAACAATTGCATAAACTATGCATAAGTTTTGCTCATGGAATGTATAAAGCTGAGGATCTCATCAGTAAACCTAAACCAGAAAGGAAGGATTTTAGAGGGAATAATTCTCTTTAGTACTCCATCTGGTTAGTCAGCTACATCATCTTACCTTAATAAAAAGGAATGTATATGCTGGCATTTCTGCTCTGTCAAGACAGTCCTCAAGATCTAGAGAATATAAAATACATGTAAGCTTTTCTTTCTGTGAACTTGGAAATAATATTAATTCCTATGCTCCTGTTCCTGTACAATGTCAACAGTATTTAAACATACGTTGTGAAGCATTGCAGATTAATTAGCTACACTTTTCAAATGCTTTGTCAAAAATACCATTAAGGGCAATAGTGAAGATATTTTTCTTTAAAAAACAAAACAAAACACAACAAACAAACCCCTCAAGCAAATATTGATTCTACTTCGTCTTTATTATTCCCTTCAAGAGCTCAAGACATTAACACTTAATATATTAATAATTATTAACAATTAATATTAATACATTAATATTAGGTGCTTGTGAAGGGTAGTAGAATCAGAAAACTACAACAGGTTGTCCAATATCATTGTATGTGTTTAGAAACATGTTTGCATGCAGATACGTATGTGTCCTAGCTTTTGAGGTGTTAATAACCTGTTTTCCATTTAAATGACAGAACACATGATAGAACAGAAAAGATAATCAGAATTTCCATTTTCAGAAAGAAGCAAGCCTCCTGGAACTGCAAAATTAGACAGCCAGAAGTCACATCTATTAAACTATAATTGCAATACTCCTTCTATGCTTGATTTTGAAAGCTATACAGTATGTTTCAGGGGACATTAAATAATACTTATTGTGTAACTCATATATCCAAAAAGGTTGGGCACCACTTTTTAAAGTGGCTAATGATTTTTAATAATTATTAGGCTAGAGAGACAAAACTGAAAAGAGAATGATTACAGCTGGAAACAGAATTGAAGTGTCAAAGAAACTCAATAACATAGATCCAGTTTGCTCAATGGAGAATAAATATACAGCATGATCATATTTTTTATTGTTTTACCATAACGCCACCAAATTATTGCATTCCTCTTATTCCTAGCAGTTTGTCAAAATTTTCTTGTTTCACTGAAAAATAACTGTTGTTGCAGAGATAGGTGGAGGAGAAAGAGTAAAGTAGCAAATTGAGCTGTCAGCACAGCTGAGCAAGGAACTCACCTTTGCAGAGTGCTGGAGACCTGAAGTCTATCACCATTATTCTCCCAGAGAAGCTGTGCAAAGGTCAGATGAATAATACACCATATAAAACTGCAAAAGCTATATAAAAGTTTTAACTGCAACCGTAGTCTTTTCCAATAACTTTAATGTATGCCTTAGTAGATTCCTTTCAAGTATAAATAAATAATATTACAATCAAAATTGTGATTATTAAAGAAGTGTACTTTCCAGTGTCCCTAGAATATGAATCTGTTTAAATTGTGAGCAATTATTTGAAATATGCAGAGTTAATTCATGGTGAAGACAGTATCACTAGAGAGAAACTGGACATGTCCAAAGTGAGAACAAAGCTTTGGTTGAAAACTGGGTTGCTAAAGAACATAACATTGAATAGTGTAGTATGACCCCTTGTGGGAGAGGTGTGTCTTGTGCTGTGTAAGGCATACTCATCAGAAAGCACATATGTTATTTTTTGTTATGTGAGCTTTGAGGAGGACATACAGAAAGATGGTATCACACTGGTTGAGCTCCTGCCCCTGGTTCTTTAGTCTCGTCTTGTGAAAAAGAAAGGGTTTCAATTCTACAAGGTCAACAAATAGACCTAAGTGTAGAAGAAAATTTTTCTTTGTAATGAAATACACCTGTAAAAATATGAAAGCTAATGTAAAATGTAA
The DNA here is from genome assembly GCF_000710305.1 of Buceros rhinoceros silvestris. Lineage (NCBI taxonomy): Eukaryota > Metazoa > Chordata > Aves > Bucerotiformes > Bucerotidae > Buceros > Buceros rhinoceros. The sequence continues at coordinate 90,530 of NW_010390021.1, read as the reverse complement.
GGTCTTTGGTTGTGAATGTGTTATGAACTTCCTTAAACTGATACACTATTACATAAAAAATGGAATTGTACTTTGTTTTATACCTGGACATACAGCAACTCTCGATGGTACTGTATGTGATAACCATTTAAGAATTTAATTAATTTCATGTCATTCTGGGGTAAAACAATATATATTTCTGATCTGCTACTCTGTTATGTTCTTTATTGCATGAGCACTCTGACTACGTTTAGCCTGCAGGTTGAAAACACATGCAGAAAGCTTTGCACCTGCAAATGCACACACACACACACACACACGTAAAATCTCAGAATTTATATTTTGAGTTTAAAGAATCAGAATTCCTTTATTCAGTATTTCTGCTAAAACAGTAAGTATTGCAGTGATAGTATCTTTGCAAAACAAAATGCCTCTCAAAATTTTTTTAATACATTTTGCATTATCCTGTATTTCTGTATTTGTTGCTATGTTGTTTTCATAAAGAAGTAGTTCTCATTGATATATTTGCTATTAATATTGAAGTAATAAAAAGGTAGGTGTCATTGTTTAATATGTGGAATTGAATATATCTATAGTCAGATAATACAAATTACCTAGATTAATAAAGATTTTTTTTTACTTAGTAGACCTGTATGTTTGTATTGTAATAATTGCCAATGATTATTAATTTTTTTTTTTATAATAAACTAGATATAGCCTAGCATGGAAAAAAAAACCAACTGTACTGAGCTTATTGATAGAACTGTTATGACAGTAATTTCTTACATGTCATCTGTTTTATACCACTCGTGTAAAGCATAGGTGATCTAATCTAGAATTCAGACAAAAGAATTATAACATACCTAACTTCTGCAGTCTACTAAAATCCTTGGACTGAAATTAAGACTATAGTTGAGAATCTAATAATGTCCAAGTAATATAATGCTGTGTGGTACAATTATCATTGTATATACATGAATCAGACTTTCAATTTTCCATGTCATTGATCTCTTTTTTCATTAACTGAAAAAAAAAAACCAGAAAGAAAAAACCCTACTTATTCATTAGGCAATAAAATGTAATCATTCACCTATTTTTAATTTATTTACTTATTGCTGTTTTTGCAAAAAGATAGAATAGTAACACTTGACTTGATTAACATTTGAATAATAGACCCTTGCAGATACTTGAATAACTGTTGGTGTACTATAAAGCAGAGTCAGACCTTGATCTTTCATGTATTTAAGTACATACTTAGTCCATCAATTTAATTTGTGCTACATCTACAAGACAACACCATAAAACTTAATTGCTTTTCAGCCAGCTTTGAAAATAATAAGATTTCTTCTGTCCTACACCTTCTTTAAGTGCATTAGGTCTATTCCCATGGAAAGTAATTCAGCAATTTTTTAATATAGCCAACTTACGAAGTGCTACATCGAAGTAGAACACCCCGAATTTGAATAGTGAGACTATTTCCATGAGAAGCATGGAGTCAATATACACAGCAATTGAACAATGAAATAGCACAATAATGTCCCCTCCTATGTCAGAGAGGTTTGACTAAAACATCTTTAAAGGATCCTTCCAATACAGACCTTCTATGATGCTATGATTGATTCTGTGATTCTATGATGCTATCATAAATAATACAACCAGTTAGAAAAAGTAAATGTTTTTTTTTTTTCTGGGGATGGAGTGGGAGGAAAACCAGAAAAATTTCTGGATGCAGAATCCTCAGTTAGAATCTTGTCAAAGTAATTAGTGATGGTGCCAACAAAATACCTGCCCTGGTTAGTAAGCACTTCCTTTTCTTCATCAACCAAATGACTTTCAGGTCATATATCATGTTTCTAACAATAAATCTGCTTTCATGGTTAATTGCTTAAATAAATGAGCAATTAATGCCTGGTACTCGTATTACGAATCTATGCAGAAATAATATTGTAGTAACACGGAGAAGTTGCCTTGTTAGGCAGTATGTAATTAAAATATACCATATATTTTGTCTGGGTTTTCTTGTTGTTGGTTTTAACTGCCTTAAATAAACTATAATTTGCTTTATATATAAAAGAATGTAGTTCTTCTAGGAAAACAATGTATTACAACACCTTAAGAAGGTTTCAGACAGTTAACATTTCACTTGCATGTGTTCACTTACATGAACACAATAAGTTAAGAAATGCCCACCACAAAAAAGAACTATACAAGTACATAACTGAATTGTTGCAAAGAGTCAAAATCGCAGTAGAAAGTAAATAGTATCATCTATAGCTTGGTGAGTTTGTGTTCTGTGGTTTTTGTTTTGTTTCAGGAGTTTGTTTGGGTTGTTCTTATTTTTTATTTTTTCCTTTATTTTTTTCCCCTGATGTTGAAACAATATTGAGAGGGACAAAAATGCTTTTTTGAGCATGAACATAGTTACAACTATTTTTAAAATTCCCTTTCTTTTTTTCTTCTAAATTTAACTTCCTCTCTCTTCTTTTCGCTTTCTTTTTTTAAGGAAGAGATGTAAAAGAAATGGAATGTGGGACAAAATCATGAGTCTGTGGAATTACGGGAATTTTGCCAGTGGCTTAATGGGATTTTATGCAAGGTAAAATCTGCATCATAGCTTTACCTGTTATTATTTTTTAAGTGTGTTGCAGCTGGTTGAAGCCAGGAGAAATATACGTGTTTTCAACTTATTTTATGTGTCTAATTATCCTTTATACTAAAAGGCCCTTCTTCATCGGCCTGGCACATTAGCTACTTTCAGCCAGGTTTTTACTTCTAGAAAGAGTTTGAGAAGAAATTCTGACACATTCTGAGCACAAATTTCCATCTTTTATAAATGTATAAACCAGTCTATTTCTTAACGAAATCTTCCAAGTTTACTGAGAGGTGGAGTATTTCATGAGGTAAAATAAAACTTCTCATCTTCTAATAATGAAATATTATATACTGGTGCTAAATATTAAATAACATATGAAAATGTTTGGGTGATGGAAAATCTACCATTAATTCAGAGGGGCTGAAGTATCAGAATTAATACATAGAAGTTCTAAACTGAGCGTACTGTTCTTTAGACAAACTTCAGTTACAAGAGTTTGCATTCACAATTGTTGGTTGTTTACAACTTTCAGCTATCATGGTGAGAAAGAATAATCTGGTCTGATCTTTGGTATAAAACAAACCCAAGGATTTTTAACTCATGAGTGTTATTGAAGATTAGACTTTTTGGCTGAATTAAAAGGAACATCTCAAAGCACGCTTTATCTGAAATTGAAGATTAAAAATGAAGGAAAATATATCAAATTATTACTCAGATTGTTTGAATGGTTTATTATGCTAATTGCTAAGAGTGTGTTTATTATTTTGAATGTGAATTTGTCTCATCTCCCCACCCTAAAACTGATCCTCAGTCAAATAAAAAATGCCTCAAATCAAATTAAATAAAATCAACCTCAATCGCACCAACTTTTAACTTCTTTTTGATAATCAGAGACCAAACCATTAAAGCAGTGTGGTCTTCCCAGAATTTGAATTAGCAATTATTTCTGGACATTTTCTGAGGTTTTTTTAAGATTAATCAAAAGAACTGGGAGTCTTCGATAGTAAATAATATCTATCTACTTTTACTAAAATAAGTTTATCTTAATTACTGTGTTATCTATCGTATATGTAACATATAACATATTATTTAATTCTGTACTATATTACGTAACTTGATGAGATATGATACAGATACTAAACATTATGACATAAGTGAAATGAAATAAAGACAAAATCATCTAATATTTTACACTGTTAACACTTTTTTGGTTTTTTTGTTTTTAAAAACATGTTGAAAAATTTCAGCATTGTCCTCAAAATCATACTTGTTACAACATTTTGTCATTTCAATTAGCTTAATAATCTTCCTATTGTGCCATTTGCAATATTTTGCACTTTTTATATTATAGAAGTCTAATACAAAATCAGTCATTTATACTTCTAAACCAAACATGAAGCTTTGCAAAAAGAGCAAATACAATTTTTTTTTGAGAAAATACATTTCCCGTGTTGATTGGTAATAGTTTTGTTCTTTACCATGTGCCCATCATTGCGCCGTAGATCAATCTCAACATTTTCCATGTCAACATTTCAATCACTATCACTGTTATTTCTCTCAGGCATAACTTCTTTCCTGTCCTTTACAGACTCCCAAATAATTTACTGTGTATTACAATAATCACAATTTGCATTATTATAACACAGACTATTTGGTATTTAGAAACAGTTTCTAAGAAATGTGGAGTAAAAATCATGGTTTGTTCCATGTTACCTTTAAACTGCAGCTAAATAATCCCATTTGTCCATATCATGTAAAGAAGTAAGGTTGCCTGAAAGACGGTGGAACACAGTTACGTTAACTGAAATAATGTTTCTGATGCATTCATTCAAAATTGGAATTACATGCAGAGAAAGTAATGCTCTAGATAATACTGTAAAGAGCTGGGGAACCAGAAATTCTCAGAAAATCAGATGACCAGATCAGTTTATAAATTTGTGCATAGAAATATTTGTTTGTAAATCCAAAATTGCCCTCTAAGAGACTGACTTCACAGATATTACTTCTCAAAATCGCACTAGCAAAGCTGTACTGGTTTTGGCATATTTCTTTCTGGGAGTGAAAAATTACTTAATCAGAGAACTTAAAAGAAAACCTTGCGCTTGCTCAGCTACCTGAGGTTTACATATATCGAAAAGCAACCTTCTCCCATTTACATGCCTTCTAATTTGTGTTCCCTTTCCTTTCAACTTGTAAAAATACCAGCCTACGTGATAACTGCTGGAAAAAAAAGTAGATAGATACATTATCAGCTAGAAATGAGTGAAGAAAATTTTCTGCATTAGCAACCACAACATCTATTATAAAGTAATGAACCGAAAATGGAGTTTACTTCTGAAGTCTGAAAAGTATCAATCATAAAATAATTGATTTTGTAGCTGGGTGATGACCCACTCATTTCAAAGAATTGCTTTAATCTAATCTTTGAAAATGTACTTCTGGATGACTTCAAGGCAATAGACTCATGCATGTTCAACCAAGAGACTTGTCTTTATAAATTTACTCATAGCATGGAAAATGTCCCAGTGCTACTACTTAATGTGAAAGTAGAAATGTATTACAGTCATCTTACCATTTACTAGATATATCCAACAGTAACTTGTGGTTCATAACCTAATACAAAGATCAGACACCTTTAAGGAGTGTGTGTAGCCCCAAAGATGAAGACCTCAATCACATTCATTTAAAACAATGTATTCATGTTAATTTAAAAAGAAATTAGATTAGGTTCTGCTGAACATCCTAGCATTGGTATTTAAAGGCTGCGAAACAAGTCATCTATTAGCAAACGCTGAAGACAATAGAGCTCAGCTAAATGAAACCACGTGTTGGTTTTGTATTAAAATTTGAATCACATTTTTAACTAAAACCTCCATTCTGTCATCTTGTATAAGGGATCCTGTATTTCTACAAGGCACGTATGATTTCTTTGTCTGCCTATATAGCTTTTTATCCTCTGTAGAAGCTTAGAATCTGTTTAAACATAGATTTGAAAAAGAGTCTGAATTCTCGAAGATAAAAAGAATACATGAAAGTTAATCATCATGGCAAAGCAGTCATCATGCACCTCAATCCAGGCACATGCTTATCTTATGCTCATTTAGGCATTAAATAGAAATATAGTGCAATTTTAGAGAAATTAAGTGCAATTAATTGCTTAAAAAGAACTTTTATCTCTTTCAAGTATATTCTTCCTTTTAATACTTTTTTTTGCCAGATTATAAATGCTTAAATGCAACAAAGTAATGACTGTCGCAGAGAGTAATCCTAGTTGAAGGCTGATTGATTTTGTGTGAAGAAATTTCTGATTTTTAGACACTATTGAGGATTTCATGAGGTCAAAAAAACCTTCATACCACCATAACTGACATTTACTGGAACAAAATAAAACCTAGCAATTTAAAAAATTTTGCTTTTTACTTCCATTTAGATCATCTTACTTTACTTATTTACTTACTTACTTTACTTAGTAATTCCTTTTAGAAAAATTTTCATCATTTGTACATGAATACCTGTTAATATAACTAAACAGTCAGGATTAATTAATATCTATCTATATATCAGGTGCGAAGTTTTGAAAAATGTCTAGAAGTCAAAATGGACAAAAATATAAGCTTAAATTTCTGTGTGGCAAAACGGGGTGCTACACTATTCAAGATGGTGAAAAAAAGATGGAAAAATCCTCTCCAGCCTCTAAATGTAATTGGTAAGACTAAGCTCGAATAGTGTATTCAGCTTTGTTGTGTTTGATATGTGCAGTCAGTAGGAAAAAAAAAAGCCACAAATATGATTGAAGGACAAAATAAATCCTAGACATTTGTGTTGTAAATCAGATGCTGAAACTCAGTGGAAAGATTTGTCAATCTGAGATGTTAAGAAGCAGTTGGAAGCAATTCAGATGTGGACTGATGGAGACCTATTCATTTATCATTCCCATGAGAACAGATGTGGAATTGCTTGAAGTGAACGACGCTGTGTATGTTTCCTGTTCTTTCTTCCTGTTATTCTCATATACAATGACATGTAACATACGCAGAGTTATGAAAATGACTAAACTTTCTAAGACAAGTGAATTTTATCAGCAAATTTGAGGAAAATCTCAAAAAGTTCATGGGCTAGAGATTAGTCATAATGGAATGGAGTATTAGAAGAAAAGGTTAGTACAAAGGAATCCCCATGAGACTTAAAAAAGGGGTGGAATCTTACTAAAAAGTTTGTCTATAAGCAGAAAGAATTTTGCTCTTTCACCTTGAAAGCCATCTAGAAACTCAAGAATTATCTGGTGCTTTTAACTTAAAGGTGAATCTTCATAATTCTTGATGTAATAAGAGACATACTGTCCAAATTAGAGGAAAGAAAGCAGATCCAGAACTGCTCCCAGAAAATTTTTTATCATATAGGAATTTAACACAATTACAAAATTCTTTTAATTCAGTTTCTACTTATTTTAAAAATCAGTTCTACTTGGGTAAAATGAAGGAGCTGAGGAGCTTTTAAGCTGTACACAGAAACAGTGTTGACAACTAGTGCAAGAAAAATCAAACGTAATTTTAGCCAATGAGAATTGTGTTTGTTAGACATTCAGAAGACACAGCTCTATCAGTCGTAAGGTTACCGTAGCACTATTAGCAGGGAATTGGCCAATGCTGCTAATGTTACCTAAGTGCAGCAAGCTGATCTGTCTCATTATTATATTTTTTTAAATTATTATTATTTTATACAAGGACGTATTGAATCACCTGAACTTCGGGAACATTCTTAAATAGTAAAAATAGGGCTTGCATTAGGTATTTTTAAAACAGTCTTGGATTAAATTACACTTAGTAAAATGAAACTTGTTTATTATCTGAATTCCAATCTATAAGTTGTAAAGCCTACACACTTGCTTTTCATATTTTTTTGTTTCAAAAATCTTGTCACAGTCTTACAGTAAGCCACAAAAATTTTATAATTTTAAAGGTTAGAAGGTACTAAAATCAGCCAGGTTTTATATCTCCCCAGTACTGTGCAGAATTCAGGGTAAACATGAAATATTCATAGAACCATTAGTTTTAATTAACACTTTTGTAGAATCCCATATGGTTTCAGGCACCATCAGTTCACTAATGCACACTATTTGAAAGAAGATATTGTGAAAGACAGAAAAGCTTTACTGGCGTCAGTAAACAGCATGAGGGGAAAGAAAATTTCTTTGTATACCAAAAGAAACCAAAAAAACGGAAAAAGTATACACACACTCTCGTATTTAAATCTCAATTTGACTGTTGCTATTTCTGCAGTGCAGAATAAATTGCATGAGACAACTGTTTTGTCTCAGCAGAAAGAACTGAGATGAAACCAGAATTTTTTTTTCTTCTTTGTTGATCATGTTGCTCACACAGTTTAAAATTATGTCTGATTGTGCCATGACATTGTTATGGAATACTTAAATATTTGTTAGTTATAACATTTTAGTATGCATTTATTCAGGTTCCAGGAACACAAGTATTAATTATAGTCTGATTTAGTGATCTTTATAGGTATTAGAGATCTCTGTTCTGGCTTTCTTTTCTTCCCTTACTCCTCCTCCCAGTTTTTAGAAACAAAACAAGAGGCAGGAGATGTATCCATAGATGTTGAGAGAAGACAAAGTTCCAGATGTAATAAGTCAAGAGAGTTTTGAAGTGAAGGAATTTCAAATTATTTTGAGCAAGGGAGACTGGAGGTTATGCTATCAATGGGAAAGGCTAACATCTAGAAATTGTGAGTGTAACAGAATGACTATGTGAGATAAAGTGCTTGAACATGTGCTCTCTGGCTGTAGTTTGGTAAGAGACAGTAACAGGTTTATTGAGTCAAGAGTACCAAGCATAACAGATCAGAATTATAAGCAATCAGACGATTCAGTTCAATGATCTTGACCAAAACTTCTGTGTTAATTCATAGTTTGTCAAAGACAGACCGGTTATATTAGCGTTTGTAAAATGTGTATTCTAGCCATTTCATGGAATTCCCTTCATGGCATTTCGATAGTTCCTACTTCTTGCTCTGTTAGACTGCTGTAACAGAGGTCTTGCAGAAGACCTTTTATCCGAGCAAGTCATGTCCACCCCATTGGACCTTGTGTTATAGCTTGAAAAGAGCATATGATAGCATGAGTGACTGCAGTTTAACTCCACGTATATAACAACTGCAAGGAGAAACATGCTGGAATACCCTGGATGCAGTTGTACCTGGATATATTTCCTAGATACATAGCTGGATATACTCTGGTGGACACTAAGAAAAAGATAACAGTATTGGGATAGACTTGAGGCTATTTTCAGGATTTCCTATATTTTCTAGTTTCCTGGGAGTAGATGCTGGCAGCCCAATTCCTATGACAGTCAACGCTTTGAAGATGCTTTGTGTCCTTGCAAATAATATTTTGCCATTACTAACAAAAGGACTTAGGTTTTATATTGACATTACAGAGCAGGGTCTTGGTCTCGCCTGAGCCTATCTTGCCCTGAGCTGATTTTCTCTGTTTTCACAACTGTCTGATGACCAGCTGATCACTGCCACGCCTACTTGGGCTGAAGTTCTATGAATGCCTCCTGTGGTCAGGTCTGAAAAAGTGAGGAAGTTGTCACACAACAAAGAATTGTCCTTTCTGTCAGTTCAGTTAGGGTGAGCTGCTGTGCAGCTACCAAGCAATATGGGAACCAATGAGAAAGTAACAGACTTTCAGTCGATTTGGAGCATATGAAAATTTCCCAAGTGGGCTCCAATATTGAGTAGGAAGTAATTACAGACAGCATGGTCTTCCCATCAAAAAACTCAGACCATTGATAACTTCTGTAATAACACTCCCCTTTTCTTGAGAAAGATTAACAACTTTAGCATCCAGAGGAACTTTGGAAGCCATAACTTAACACCACAGAAGGTGGATAGATACTACCTTCTTGAGTAATCATTTTAGGTGTACTATTAATGAGGCTTTTCCGTATTTATTTGGGCCATGAGTGTTAGTATTATTGTAATTAGACAATATACTTGCTCTGTTTTGATTACACTGCTGTAATTAGACTAACAGTACTTTTTGGCTCCATATATACATTATATTCTTTTTGCCTATAATAAGATTTTGAATGTGGTGCAGCAGAAATGTTCACCTTTCTGCTTGAGACATCTCATCAGAGATATCCAGAAATAGCAGGTTTTCCAGGATGAAGTTCTGTGGTTCTGGAACATTTTCAACATGAACCTCTGCTACTAGTTTCTGTTCATCTCATCAACCAAGTCACTCTGTGGAATGCACACTTGGTCAATGCATCTAGTAATGTAACATGTGACATTAGCAAATACCATCAAAATCACTGACATCCAAAACAATATCTCCAAGCTAAAGGCAGACCGTTGATATATAAACTTAATGAATTTTAAAGCAGGCAATATAGTTTGTTCCTAGCCCTCTTACACCAAACTCAAAATATCACCTATAAAATTTTGGACATGGTGTCGTTGCTGTGTAAATAGAAGGCTACAAACAAACAATGACAGGCCAGATACAGTTGCTTCCTGAAACAACTATTGACCTTGAAAGCAGAATGCAGGAGCAGCAGGGATCTTCAACCCAAATTCTAATTTTCCAGGGATTGCAGCTAGCTAACAATAGGAAAGTCAAGTAGCTGGCTAAAAGCATACTGGAGTACAGTGTGTTGTCTCCAAGGCAGTTGTCTATATAAAGAGTGTGATATATGATCATGTTAAGCCAGCAGTGATGCTGGTAAGCTGAGCATGTTACAGCACCTTGAGCGACTTTCATGGATCAGCATGTGTAGATGGGGTCTCCACGAAGAAGTGCTGTCATAGCGTTTTCACCAGATGATCTAGATAAGCAGAGATAAAGTTTACCAATTTGTCACATTTATGATCTTATTTTGTATTCTGTAGGGTAAAGGAATAAAGACACTGAGGAATTAGGAAAATAACTAAATTTAGGAGATGAGAAAAGTGCCAAGGTAAAAATAATGGCTTTCAAGAGAAGGAAAACAACTGTTTTTCATGATGTATGAGCTGATTTACATTGAAAGAAAGAAGATACTGAACAGAACGGCTACTGGATGTGGTAGAGATAAATAGGAGCCGTACATATTTACATTGACAAAAGAAGGAGATGGAAAATATCTCAGAAAGAAGGTATCTCAAGACAGTGAAAGGAATTCTACATCCAACATAGATACCTTCAGAAGAAAACATCCCCAAGCAGGGAAGAGCTGATTAACTGTTGGTGGGTGGGGAGAAGTTAGCCAGAATGCTATCTGTAGAATTCAAAAACCCAAATATTGGGATGGATATTTGTTGGGAACGAGTAATTAAATTATGTAGAAATGACCATAAAAACTAAGAGAACATGAATCAATGATGTAGTGTATACTACAAATGACCTAAGAATAAACAAAGGAAATGCCTGGCAAACTGAAAACTGAACATGAAATGATGGAACACACCTTAAAGGTCGGTTGTGTTCTGAAGGGACTTAATTTTAATGAAAATCTGAGCATATTAAGAAGAAGGATGGCTTGAACAAGCTTGAGAAGTGGGCCTGAGTGAACCTCATTAGGTTCAACAAGGCCAAGTGCAAGGTCCTGCACCTGGGTCGGGGCAATCCCTGGTATCCCTGGTATCAATACAGGCTCGGGGATGATGTGATTGAGAACAGCCCTGCAGAGAAGAACCTAGAGTTACTGGTGGATAAAAAGCTGGACATGAGGCACCAATGTGTGCCCAGAATGTCAATCGTATCCTGGGCTGCATCACAAGAAGTGTGGCCAGCAGGTCAAGGGAGGTGATTCTGCCACTCTACTCCAATCCTGTGAGACCTCATCTGGAGTACTGTGTCCAGCTCTGGAGCCTGCAGCACACGAAGGACATGGACCTGTTGGAGGGAGTGGGTCCAGAGGAGGGCCACAAAAATTATCAGAGGGATGCAATAACTCTCCTATGAAGAAAGGCAGATAGGAGAGTGTCATGGGTTGAAACTATTAAGCTGTTAAAAACAAAAGGGTTTCACAAGGACATGGTTTTGGATGGAATGTAAACCCACCAAAACCTACACAAAAGGAAGCTTAGGAGCTCGTTACAGCTTTTCTCGGCTTTGTTTAGGCGAAGGAAAAAAAATGTGATACACAGGTTTTAACTTAAAGGGGGTGTAAACAGAAGTGTTTTGTTAGTGAACACAATTAAACCCCTAAAACAATCATTTAAAGTTAAACAGGACTGAAAAAGAGAGAGAGAGATTGATAAATACATAAATAGACATATACAACTATGATACAGTCTCCCATTTCGACCCACATCTCCTGCTTACAATCAAAGCACCTGCCACACGATCACACTGCTGGGAGAGGGTGGGTGGGAGGAAAGGAGTCTTTGTCGTCACCTCGCAAGTTTTCAGTCTGAGAAAACTTCTCCTGGGGGTGGCTAACCTCCATGTGGTAACATAGTCCTTCTTCCTCCGGGGTAGCTGAGAGAAGACTTGAGGTTACCGGGGGCAAAACCCTGAGGCTCCTGGCTTCCCCATCTTCAGAGCAGGATACGGACCAGACCTTCAGGGAACGCCTGTGGGTTCCCTGCGTTGCATGCGGGAGCTCTGTGCTGAGCATCCAAGCCCTCATCACATTTCCCCTCACCAGCAGCTTCTGTCCCCTTAGTGCAGGATCTGAGGGCTTACAGCCAGTTTTTTTACCCATTATCAGGTTAAACTCAGTCGAAAGTCACCCCTGCCAGTAACTGGCAGAGCAGAAAGGTCTACCTGCTTTGCGGAAGAAATCTTTTCACTGCTCCAGGGGTATTGAGGTAACTGCAGATGTTTTTCTCTCTCTGATGAAAAGTTTTGTCAGTCCTTGGGCGGAAAATCAAAAATGCCGCAGCTCACCCTGGGGGGAGTGTCTCAAACTCTGCTTTTTATGGGCTTATTTGCAGAGGCGTGTCTGAATATCTCCACTCCCAATCAGGGAGAGAAGAGGGCTGGTGCATCTCTTCCCAAAAGTCATGAGAAAACTTTCCCACGTTTTGGGGAAAGGGAGAAGGAGGAGAACAAAAGCTCATCCCCATGCCGGCGCCATTTTAAACTGTCACAGAGATGTTAAGGTTGTTCTTCTTGGAGAAGAGAAGGCTCTGGGATAACTTATTGCAGCGTTTCAGTCTTTAAAGAAGGCCTATGAGAAAGATGGTGACAATCTTCATAGCAGGGCATGTTGCAACAGGACAAGGGGTAATGGTTTTAAACTAGAAGAAGGTAGATTTAGACTAGATAGAAGGAAGAAATTTTTTTACAGTGAGGGTGGTGAAACACTGGAACAGGTTGTCAAGAGAGATGGTAGATGCCCCATTCCTGGAAATATTCAAGGTCAAGTTGGACAGGGCTCTGAGCAACCTGATCAAGATGAAAGTATCTCTGAACACCGTTTTGGGATGGACTAGATGACCTTTAAAGGTCCCATCCAACTCAAAGCATTCTATGAATCTATTCTATGATTCTAAGAACATGATAGAGAGGAAGAAGATAAGCAGAGAGTATTTTTACATATATGGCAAGATATCAAAGGTCATTAAAGGCTGAGACACTCAAAACTCAGTTGTGAATAAGAGTTCCAGGATCCCACCTTGTATAGATAGAACTTAAACTGAAAATACTTCCCTCAGGATACTACACTTTATAAGAATAAAGAGCATTTCTTGTTTAATCACAGGTTCAACATTTTAATGAACTGTTATTCCTTGTTATATGCATGCAGGTAGCATTCAAAATAGTCCTGAGTGTAAAAGCTCTGCTCCCATTTCAGATATAAATGGATTTACGGATTTATACTTAATGAAATACTAAATAGAGAAAATACTATGAGAGGAATAAATTATTCAGAGTAAATTTGACAAAATTGTGCAGATAAATAATGCATCATAATTTATGGAACAGTTGAACTTAATTTAATCAAAGAATGTCTGAATAATCCTTTATGAATTTTAATATTTTTCCACATTTTTCACACATTGATATCACCCAGAAATTACAGATTATATGAATCTCATTTTTTAAAAAAGAGACTAATGGTAACGGTCATTCTTGATCTTACTAAACAATAGTGGCTTCACAGTTAGCTCTAATGAAATAAATTGGACCAGAACTATTCCTAAGAGATATATTTACAAAAGACAGCATTTAAAGCAGGCTGATATTTTTGCAAAGTACCCAAGGCCATATACTGGAATGGTTACCTCTTCTTTTTTCTAGAATGGGTGGTAGCAAGACCAAGTGCCCAGATGTGGTCAGTAAAATGCTCAGTGAGGTGTAAGGTGTCTGTATGTAAATGGACTGAACAAATGGTCATGCCACAGAAGAGGTCAGACCTCCACAAAAAATGAAAAATCTGTGCTATAAACTAACACAGCCATTAGAGATCTTCACCTTTTCTTCCAGTTTTTCTCATTCCCTTGGCTATTGTGATAAACTTCTAAATGGAGTCATATTTGTATCAACCTGGCTTACAAGCCAGAAGTCATCTTATTTTATAATTTGTTTAATACTTTATTTGCTTATTTAATGTTGGGGCTAAAACAAACAACAGAACTTTCTTTTAGCAATATCCATTAAACATAGCTGATGTTTGTGAAACAAAAGTTCAAGTTCTACATAGGTTTATGGTAAGAGTAGGCAAATGAATGGAAGAGAAATGTATAAACAGTTACTGAAAACATAGCAAATACTTCTATCTCAGGTAGATCCTTCACTGAACAATTGGTCAGCAAGACATTATTAAGTGAGAGTACCATACAAACTTCCACTCTCCTTATTCTGCTGTGGATATTTATTTTTGACCATTACCGCAGTCTCAACAGGTCTTTGGCTTTACTTACTAGAGGCAGTCCATGATCTTATGCTACCATGCTTATGGTTGCACATAGTTAAGAATTCACTGCAATATATAAAACTCAGGTAGACTATAAATTTCATATCATAATGCCTAACCTTTGGAAAAGTATTCTCTTCTGAAGCTCACAGAATGGCATAGGAATATTCTTCAGCTCAAAACAATAGTTATCTGTGCAGGTCAAGCACCATAACTGAGCCTTCATCACTAAATCAAGACTGCCTCACTAATTGTCCGTTCTCAATTGTTTTTCAAACCATGATGGTTTTCCAGTTCCTATGTATTTTTTGGTACTCTAATAGTTAGCATATTTGCCCAAGTTCAAGATACTAAAGCCAGAATTGTCTCAAATTGATGTTTCCATGACCAGCATCATACTCTACAACACTCAGATAATCAGCTGTCAGTTTTAAACGTGCACAGTACAGAATACAGATGCTTACAGGTCTCTGAGCTTAGAAAAAAGTGGGAGTCTAGGATTTTAAAAGCTTCCAAAGCTTGGCTCTTTAAAAGTGTGATTTTGTTTCTATTTAGTTCAAATTTATGAGTCTGATGTCCAACCATGAAGTGTCATGAGCACATATGTGAGTTTGTTGAAAAAATATGGAATTTTCATGTCAAACAATGCAATTTTGTTAATTTCAAAGAATCATGAATCTACTCTTTAAACTTCATATAAGTATGTATGTTCAGATGAGTATAATTTTTTAGTTAGGAAAGTTTGGCCTGCCAACCCTTTTTCTAGTTTAATATATGTGTTCGTTCATCTGAAACGGCTCTCAGGAGACAAGTCTTTTCTCCAACAGGTCATAAAAATACTCAGGTAACGTTTTATGACAGTACGGTTTTATCTCATTTAATAATTAAGGAATTGTTATTTTTGTTACATGACCATGTCCTATTCAGCTAGCAATATTGGTTACATTTTACAGTAATTTTAGACAATCTAGTAAAGATTCTAAACGTGTCAAGTAGCCTGTCTACATGCTTTTGATGTTAAACAGACGCTGGAGTGCTTTGCTGGTTCTTGGCATGAATGACTACATAAGGTGCAGTCAGTGAAGAACCATTTGTTTCTGAGACACATTGTCTTAAAGTTTTCCTTGGACTCCATGTGCAAAATTATTTGAATGTGAAAAATTATCAAATGGCAAACCAAAGTATACTGCTTTTCTAACATGTAATACAAGATTTTTTTCTTTACCTCTCAACATGCTACCATGTTACATTAAGAAGCTCCTTGCTGTTAGTTAGGTTGGATCCTCGTCTTGATTTGTAATGTCTTCCGGGTCTTTGGACCTAATCTGGGTTAGGTTTAAAACCCAAAGTCATTTAATGCAACCTTTTTTATGTCTGCACATTTAACTGGCTTCTGATGAAAGGTATTTGTGGTCAAACTTCTTCTTCAGGACCCCTTCCACTTAAAATCCTTTGCAGTTCCCTACGGCATCTGCAGGTACTGAGACAATTGGTTTAGTCTTAACATATTTGTAAGAGTATAAGAGCACCTTTAACCTCCTGTATCACAGAGTGATATCAGTAATTCGGTCTTTTTAGAAAGATTATATTGATCTGTAAATTCTGATACTGTTGGTCAGTCTAGATCTGCACACCTTTTAGTAATCCAAAATGTTCTTAATTTCCCAAAACAAAATTGTGAAATAAGTAACATATGTTCTGTTTTTTTTTTCCTAACAAGGAAATAAAATTTTGTCACTTTGTGGCAGATCGAAGAATCTCTAAGTGCACTAACATTTAAGCAGAAAAAGATGTTTGGTCAAACATTTCACAGAGAAAGTAAAAAGGAATCTAACCAAGGTATGGAGCTTTAAAACGTTATAATAAAGGGAAAGATACTAGCCCATTTTAAGTTCGTACACTTAAAGAAATCCTATTAAAAATTTAGTTATTTTGAATAAAGGCCATTCTTTACTGAAGCAAAGTGATTAATTGAATGTCAGTAAAATGAATAATTGTTTGAAACAACTTTTCTTATGTGAAACAAAACATTTTATTCCAAAACAAGTATTTTATTTTATTCAAAAAAGGAACAAACAAAAACAAAGCTATCAGTTTTGCATAACCTCTACCTATCTAGATGTAGTTTTAACTCACTTCAGATACAACTTGCAAGTATGAAGAAATTTGCTCGTCCAAAACTCATTAAAATAAGGAAAAGTATTTGCTTTGGCTATATCAGACATTACATGCTAAAAGAAACAAATCGTTTTAAAAGACATTGGAGAGAAAACTTCAGGAAATCTTAATTTAGAAACAAAACTTTCGTAACCCAAACAATTCACACAAGCATGAATCGTTACATAAATGTTCACACTTTATCGTATTTTATTAATTAGACTTTACAAACCATCTGTGCTATGTTCTTTGCTAACATAAAATAAAGAAAAATAAACATCATTACATATGTTAGTTCATAGTGTATCAAGTAATTTTGTGTGTATTTATAGTACAAAAAAGGAGCATTAAGCTACAGTAGAGGACAGGGACACTGCAGCTATCAGGATTAGACATTTAAGCTATAAGTTTGTTACTTATAAGTTTGGATGAATAAACACTGTTGAAAAAAAAAAAAGTCCTAGAACTTCTTTTTGGTCTTCACCTTAACTCCATCTTCACATTTACTTTTGTCATTTTTTTCTATAATGCCTAAATCTGATGTAATTCTGTTACATGTTCTGCAGATGCATATCCCTTGTGCTTTTTAGAAGTCTATCACTAAACAGAAAAAAAAAAAAAGTGGATTCAGAAAAGAAAGTCTTATTCTATGTTGACATCTGAGAAGCCTAAGAAAGCTTTGATACATTCTTCAGATTTTGCCTGAGTTATATAACACAGAAATTCCTTAATGTAGACTTTTCTACAGTTACAACTGCTTTTTAAAGTTTATTTCTTATAAATCTTTGTAATGGATTGTTGGTGGTGGTTTCTTCATACATGCTTTCTCTTTAAAAATTTTAGGTCCAGGAAATGTTACTGATCTTTGGCACTTCAGTTATTAAAAACAGATTTTATAGTATGCTTAGCTATAGGCAAATCATGAGATTTTCTTAAGACTCATTCTATGACAGCCATTTTGAAAAGAACAATAAAGGCTACTGAAATTCAAACTTGAGGTAGACAGCTGATGAAGATATGATAAATATTGGTAAAATACAGCACAAATGATCTTAACAGACAGAGTACATTACTGAAGTAACTTTCCTTGCCTTAAAATAGTCCTCAGGCTGTAATGAAAGATCTCACTCTTTTTGCTTACATTTCAAGTTCATTACTTATGAACAGTTTGGGTGATGATAACAGCTATTAAATTAAAGCTGTGTTAGTGGAATCTCCACCTGGTTTGGCATGTGAGGTTTCAGATTCAGTGGCTCTGTAAACACCTGGGCTGTTGCAGCTGTTTCCTTAGGCCTTCTTTTAAAGACAATTTGCAGTATGAAAGAAATAATGAACAACAAGTTCTCGGTTAAGTTCATATTTTAAAATCCTTGCAAAGAACAGGCCATAGGTCACATCTCTGATGACCTTTTATTATAGAAAAAAAATTGTTACTTATTCAATCAGCTTATGATCTGCTATTACACATCCCATTTTATATGATTAATATCCAAGCAATGCAAACATTTTAGAATGATTGGAATTATAGGAATGCAACTGACTAATTCAGTTTCATAGCCAAACATATCAGTCTACATATTTTACCTTCATTTTTGATGAAAACCAGATAAAAGTTCAACTTTTTTTTTTTTACTTTTTCTTTTTTGTATACTTGATGGGGGGAAAAATAAAGGCAAAGAAACTACAGAGAAAGAGACTATGGAGGTTCTACGATTATCCAGCAAGAAACACACTGAGGCAGGATAGAGGCAAAGTAGAGAGACAATTTATTTCATAATCACCTTTGCTTTATTTTGGTTTTATTTATTTTTCATCTGAATATTTAAGTATTTCATAAAAGTGGTATAAACTCTAATACTAGGAGATTGAACTGATTCTGTTTCAATAGGG